>NC_092588.1:126627500-126915000 GCF_047663525.1 Anas platyrhynchos | reverse complement strand
AGGGAGAGATTATGCAAATAGTCACAGATAAGAGTCCCACAGCCTTGCTCTGATGGGTAAATATTTGAACCTCACCTTATAGGAAAGTGTTACTAGCAGAGCAACGGCAGCAGAATTAAACACCAAGCCACACACGCAATCAGCAGGGAAACAGTCCATGCAATTTAGGACTTTACCTAGACAAAGAGATGAGTTAGGGAAAAGGAGCTTGGTTGTTTTCATGCATATCTAAAAGGGTGCAATGTCCTTAAAAATATATTTACACATATCATGTTTCAGATGCATTCCAGAGATCTCCAGTTTGAGAATTTTTTGGAGCCCAAGATGCTCTTTTTAGCAGAGGAATATCAGCAAGTGCATATGGTTTGGATCTGTTGTATGACTGCTATATTGTATAAGGCTAAAGTCTCTTTAGTTTCACCAGTTCAGTTTCACTGTATTAAGACATTTTTTTTTTCTCCAGTGTAAATGGAAACTGAATTTAGCCTGTAACCTCTTCTGTATTAGGGAATTAATTAAGATAGTAGTCTAAGGCTGTTTTTTTATTTGGTGTGTCTGATGACAGCAAAAAATGAGAAAAAATAGAACACATTAATAATTTTCTAAGTATTTAATTTATTTGAACATTCTGAACTGATGAAATTAACACATAGGAGTGTTATTTTCAATAAATCTCTAGATTCTAAAATATTTAGAAAGAACCACTTCCAAATTTATCAAAACAGTCTTGTTAAACATTTGAAAGATGTAATCTTTACAGACTTTGGTTTGAAATAATAGCCACTTTAACATTTTAAATCTCCCTCACTGAACTTATAGGTCAAAATCAAACTAGAATATTTTGGATTTCTTAGAGCACTGTACCCCAATGCACAATATTTCATAACAATGTTTTATGAATGTTTGAAATTTTAGGCCTTTTAAATTTCAGAATGGAAAAGCAGTTCAAAATCCTAAATTCTCACATGACAGAAAAATTGTTTTCTTGTACAAATATCTAGAAATAGATCCCAGGAAGTAGCCCCCAAGAGTTTGTTGATGTAAGGAGCGATTGTCTTTTTTATTGTTGTTGTTCTGATAGCAACTTACTTCAAATTACCATCTTTTTTATTTTACAGGGGTCTCATTTCTCAGAAAATAAAGTCTCTTACTTGTAGTCTTGAATTTCTGTTTAATTTGTTCTTCTAAATATATTCTTCTTTATTCTTCCACTAGAATAAATACAGATATTTTGGAATAGGGATCTCTAGAGTAAACTAGTTGACCTAAAAGTTTTTAAAAAGGATTTCCTTAAAAAGGCATCTGTAATTTTATGGCCTAAAAAAATGTGGCATAATACTGTCACCATTTAAGCATGTAAGATTATGCTACAAAAGTGTGTAATCTATATATTCATTAAAGTCTATCAAGAACCTGATTCTCTGTGTGTGTGTGTGTGTGTGTGTGTGCGGGTGTGGCTGGAGTACCCACTGTGGTTTGTCATATGGTTTTATTGACATGTTAAGGAATGCTGTGTTACTTGTGAGTAGTAAAACCTTTGCAATTCATTTTTACATAAGAGCTAATGCAACTGTATCTCTTGATCTTCATGTAATTTGTCATGCAGAATGCATTTGTTTCATAAATACTAAAAATATGAAGGATATTTAAGGCATCTCTGAGGTCATGAGTCTCTAATGATGACTGCGGCTCTAAGAAATGGTGAACAAAGGAACTTAAAACTCATTTTAAGCCCCCCATGATGGACCAGGGTTAGTTATTTCATAGCATGCATCAGTAAAGGCTACTATTTTGTCTCTTCTATGATTAGGAGCTGCCTATTGCTTGGGGAGATTTCTTATTTCTGCTGTTTTACAACATCTGATTTTAAACCTGTGTAAATACAAACTACTGATTCAATAATACCCAGGACATTATTATTAGTCTCCCAAGGATGTCAGTTTGTGAAAAGAATTGCATGAATTGGTTTGAATGATAGATCTCTAAAAGTGACAAATGGCAGAAAGTATGAAGAGATTTTAGGTAAGATTGTTAATGACCAGGTTGTTGATGCAATGGTTTGAAATCCATGTTTCTTGCTAAAATCGTTTAGTAAAAACACATATATGTGTCCAGTAGTCTCTGGGAAAAAAAAAAAACAAAAACCAAAAAAAAAAAAAACCAGCATTTTTATGTTCTGTATCTGTAAATGCAAACAGTAAAGCAAATAACAGATTTTCCACTAGAAAGAAGCATGGGGAAACTTTTGGTTTCAATGCAATTTCATAAAACATTATCTGTATGTTCTCCAGCATCAGGTGACATTTAATGTCATCTTTTTGTGCCTCATGACTGAAAATCCATTAACATCCTCTGTTTAAAAAAAGAAAAAAGAAAATAAAAGGAAAAAAAAAAAAGACATAGAAGCACCATTTCAGTTCTGATTACCCCTGAAAAGCAGAAAAATTGACATGTCAGCATTTCCTGAAATATTGTGTTCTTAAATTATTATATTTAAGAAAATACCATGCTCCAAATAACAGTCAGTAAGAGAAACAGAACTGGGAACAGGATGTGTAAGGAGCCAGTCAGTCAGTTCAATAACCAGCTGAGTACCTCTGTTCAAGAAGTACCCAAGGCTTTATTCATTTTTCTGGTTGTATCTGACTCATCACAGCCGGGCAGGTTGTTAATGACAAAGCCCAGAAATGTCCAGCCTGTCCCTATTTCTTTCATGCATGTGCATGCTTCTACCTCAACAACCCAGAATTTGGGAAGACTTTAATTTTCATGTCTCCTTCCTCACTTTTAACACATGTATAGATCTTCCTGTGTTGTCATTGATCCAATGGCAGCTCACACTATTGCAATTTTTGTTTGCCTTTGCACAGATCATGAAAATCTAGCGCTTTCTTTATTTTGTCAGCTTTTAGTATCCCATGATGGTTTTAGCACAATTTATAAGGGATGAAGTTATGTCATCCACCCAACTGCCAAACTCACATGTAGTGGTGCATCATACGGTTGGGAAGAAAGGCCTCACCATCAAGCAGTTCACTCAAGGTAAGTTCAAGTCATCCTGGCCATGAGCTGGATAGTCACCTTCTTCCTCCCTTCCCACCTGCCCAGTTGGTGTAGATGAACAGTGGCTGTAACCTGTGCTGTAATCCAAATAATTTGCAGGCATGAGGTAAAATACAGGGGGAAAGAAGCTGCAGTCAGATCTCAGGAGGCTGAGGAGTGAGGTAATAAAGAGCTGGGTGCCCACCTGCTGCACTTCTGATACAAAGACCTGAATTTTGGAGTACCAGAGGAAGGAAAAATCAAATTCTCAGCTGCAGAGGCACACAGTCCTTTGGAGCCAGAGTAATGTTGTTGGGGAAATTTGTGTCTCTGAGAATTGGTGTTTCAAGTTTGTTGTAGACTAAGACATGAGTCACGCTCACACATCATCCTGACAAAGTAAGAATATGTAAAATATACACCTAAGATTCTGGCACAGTTCTTTTCCCCGTGTTTTGCCATATTTGAATTACAGATTTCACAAAATATGTAATATAAAATATTGGGTGAGCCATTCCAAAGAGGTGTTTGTTTGGATTACTATATCAAAGCTGTATTCTGTGCTATTTGTGAACTGCAAGTGAGATGAGAATAACATGTGACATTATTTGGTAGCATCATTACCTTATTGAATATTCCTAGAGTAGATATCCTCATTTATTTTTAGGGATGGTATGTGCTAGTATTTAGGACTGGGAAGCTAGAGACTTGTTCTGCAACTGGCACAGTCTGTGAGTTTCTCTGTGAAGAGAAAGTGAAACACAGACCTTTAGACACAGGTGAAAAAACAAAAAACCTTCAGACACAAGTGAAACACGAGGTCCATCAACATTTTTTAAAAGACAGATGAAATAAACTCTAGCTTCTTAGGAGGTTAATTTGGTGATAAAATATCCATTATGAGGCTGAAGAAACAAGTTGTATGTTTGCATGTACTGTGTGGCAGCTGCATGCCAAGTTAACTGTCAGTGGGTCAATTCCAGTTTCTTAGCAGTCAGCTAAGTCAGGTGTACAATCCGTGCTTTCCTTTTAAACAGGGTTGTGGTCTTCATTTTATAGCGACCTAGTGACTGCTGTGGCCTATCTGAAACATGAGTTATGATACAAATTACATTAACCCTTTAAAAGAAGAAGACCTCTCCAGGCTTAACAAGGCAGCCTATTTAACAAAGGTGAGATGTTGCAGATAAATCAGACATCTAAAGCTTCTGGGAGAAGTCAATGCAAGAAGGTTATAGGCATATAGCTGTTATAGGCATCTGACTGTGGCCTAGTCAACTAAAGAACTTAGTTTATTCCAAACAAGATTAAAAATTTTCCCTCTGCCACCCAAGCTTTCTTTGAAGGTTTTTCATGTCAGCATAGATACTGCCTCACTCAACTTAATGTATTAATATGACAAGAACAGAATTAGAGTGGGGATAGCCACAAATAAATATGGACGGTATTGATTTTCTGTTTATACTGGCATGCCTTGGTTAGAGTTTTGTCTGAGGTCCTGTAAGTACCACCAAGTCTCCTTAATGTGCCATGTACTCTGCATTTTGCTATTTCCAAATTTACCCAAGAGGCCTGTGTTTGTTTCAATGAATGTCTTTCTTTGCATGAAATATTTCACAAATGCCATTTATTGCTATGTGCTTGATTCTTTGTAGGGTTTCAAGACTATGATTTAATATCTTAGATTGTCTAAACAAAACCCTACTTAAAATTTGCTCAGGTTTGCTTAGAAACCCAGAAACCCTGTAATTATAGGGAGAACTTGAACGAGAAAGCAGTTTCATTAACACCAGAAACTACTGTTTATGCCCATGAACTGTGTAAACTGCATTTTCAGAAATCCTGCTGAAATAATCCCTCCATGTACTTGGTAAGCCAAAATTCTGAAGAAGTGGCACTTCCATGTGACCTCAAGGACTGGACCCATTGTTTGCTCATGCAATCCTTTCCAACCCCAAATTACTTGATTTAAAACATCTGAAGTACAGCTGGTACTGCACACCCTACTCACTTCTGGCAGCCCTCTCCGGCAAAGCAGAGCAGAGCGGAGATGTTGGTGTGAAGGCAGAATTCCTGCCAGTATCATGGGATGGCAGTAGGAGTTCAACCTGTAGATACAGGGCTGTGCATGGCGTTATGTTGTATTTGGCTTACTGATGTTTTTTCTTTTTATTAGTGATGTAAACCCAACTATCTACCCACAAATATACCCTTCTTGGCATGGGCCTTTAATCTTTCCAAATATAGTAATTAGGGATATGTGTTCTCTAGTATGTTGTGTGTTTTTTTTTATAGTGCCTTTGAAGGATGCCAGATTGACAGTCATAGGGTTTCAGATCCTCTCTTTATCCACAGAGCCGTTTCTGCCATTTGGGTTCTGCACAAGCATTATTTGTACATATTTAACTTCAATGAAACCAGTATCCATGCATGGCAGCTAATGTTTGGGAGAAACAATGAGCTGGGTTCTGTACTGTTTGTTTGTTTGTGTTTGTGTTAAAGACGATAAAAGTGCAACTTCATTCAATTAAATTAAATTTTATAACAATCAAATGATTTAGGTAATAAAGGGGGCAAAGAAAGAAAACGTTGAATTTTAATAACTATAACCTGTAAGCAGTGCTTTATCTTGCCGCTGCTGTTGTAAGGACTAGTAATTGCAGCCGTCTAGACACAGGAACAGATGCAAAGTAGAGCTTTATTATATCAGACATTTGCCCTACTACGATACAGTCTAATTGCCCAGAAAATATATTTCTACATGAATTATTTCTAATTTGATTTGAACTAGACCAACTGTTGTATTTTGCTGAACTTTATCAAGTGATAAAATGGAGCGCTACATTTCAAAACACTTTCTGTTATCAATCTTTTTTAGAGAAAAGAAAGAATTAATTGAAACTTAAAATGGCATGCAGCTTTCCAGCAAATAAAATAGTTTTCTTTCTTGCTAATTAAATTGTTTTTATTTCTTTTTGTTATTTCACCTGTGAGGCTTGAAAAGGAAAAGCAACACTAACAGTAATGCATGATTTAGTATGTCTATTAGTGTTTGCATGAAAATATTTTAAATTGTAAGTTTGAAATGCAATTAGAAATGATGCCACTGTGAGAGACATTAAGGAATTGAGTTTGGTTATCTGAAAATGTCGATCATTTAAATCAAATGTTTTTTTCCTCCCAATTGATTTTGTTTTCTTTCTAGAGTATTAGTGCAGAATCCTGAATTTGTTAATAAAAGCTGACAAACATTTTGTGTATGTCAAGAGAGTCTGAATCATCCATCTACTGAAAATGGATAATCAATGTGAAATAAAGGTAACTCTTTGGATGCCCAGTTCTATTGTTTTAAAAAGATGAGATTTTGTTGCAAGGCATTTCTGTTTGTTTTACAGTTTTTCCTCATCAATTTATCCTAATTTCTTTTCAGATTTTAAGAAGTGCTTAGGAAATCCAGGGAAATGTCTCAGTGGTTTTAACATAAAATGGTAATAGTAACTCGCTTCCTCCTCCTTCCCACCCCCCGCCCCCCCCAAAATAGAGCATACTACTGAAATTATTTAAATTGACTGAGCCTTTTAAGCAAGTAAACACATTTTAACTAGTTTTTTTTCCCAATCCCTCCATTCATGCCTACTATAGAAATTAGCCTTCACTCTTCCTTCACTTACACATGGATACACACACTTGCATGGACACAAGAAAAATTTCTTTTCTCCTGTCAGCATTCCTACCCAACAATAGTTAGATTAGTGGAAATGAGGGCCTCCGCAGAGAAAGGACATTCAGCCACAGAAGGCTCCCTGCAGGAACAGCTGGTAGGGGTTAATGGCTGCTGAACCTCGCAGCCAGGGCCTATTCTCTATTGTGTGTTCAGCTCCTGGGAAGGAGGGAGACTGGTGACAGCTTCTGGGGTGCAGGGGAGCAGAGGTACAGCGGCTGGGTCAGGGAGGTAGTGTGCAGGGGAAAAGGCTAGCCGGCGATCGCCATAAAAATGAACTCTGCGGCGGGCATCGGCAGAGGCTTGAAATCTGCAAAAATTGGGCACAAATTGCCATGGGGAAGCAGTAAAGGATTATTCAGTAGCGTGGCTTATAACCTTTTAACAACTGCAATATGAATTAAAAGAACAATCGGACAGGGATGGCGGATGAATAATTCATATTGGAAAGTGGATGAAATCCAAGTCAGAACTAAACATGCATGGCTAATGTATGTTATTTACGTCTGTGCGCTAACCCCTTCGAGCTCTCCGGATTATGGTGTGGACACAGCAGCCACTGCACCAAACACACCAGTCAAGAAGCATGAGCAATCATTCAGTGCACAGCATGTGTAAGGTTAAATAGAGAATGATTAATAAGTATACGTTTCCCCCCAAAAGTAGGTGTGTTTGCCATACCATCACACTGCACAGATGGGGCCCTCCTAGGAGGACTGGCAGGTGACATGCTAGAAGACCAGGGCTCTCTTTTGGGACTGGAGGGGTCTCCAGGTGTCTCCTCTGCTGCATGCTTGTGTCCATAACATTTAGATAAAGTTAGGAAGAAATTATTTGATGTGCTGGAAAGATCACCTCTGGGAAAGCACTGGGGTGATCCTGCCACCCCTCCACCCCTCATCACTTTGGAATAGTTTGACAGGATGCTGTGGTTTTAAAGGGACCTTAGAGGGAGCTGTATTTCCCCTCTGAAAGCTTGCTCTTTTAGATACAGTACCTGAAAACTTCCTTAATTAAAAGATGTAACATGAGATGGAAAAATAGCGCTACCCACCAATTTCACTGTGCAAACCTCATTTTCTCAACCTTCCATTTCAGCAACCTTTCTGTTTGTTGTGATGTTCTTTCAGCACGGGAGGGTCTGAAATTCAGCGAAATTTAATGTGAAGATTCGATGGGCATTTTATACTTGTAAGTAAGTTACAGCTTAAGCAAGAGAATAGCAAATTTGCTGATAATTAAGCCATGTTATTCTAAATCTCCTTATTTCCTAACCACATTGCATGTACAGGTAAGATATGTATGTGCTGGGAGACATCAGTACAAATTTCACCCATTGTAGCTTGGGTGAAGAAGTTCAGTTGTAATTATCGTTCCTTGTTTTCATTTGCTTAATCTCAGACTTTAAAGCCTTTAATTTGTCTTATCTTTTCTCTTCTCTGTGTGAGTTTACTTAAAGAAAAAAGAGAGCACAAGGGAGAAAAACCTTCCATTGAGATCTTCACCTGCAGCAGAAGCATGAAAGATGCTGTCAGCAAGCACCCAGTGAGTCCTTTGGAAGCAATACACTCATTAAAGTTTTTCTATTTGGATTGTAATGGCTCAATGAAAATGTCTGAGCTGGTGCCTGAGGTCTTTTGAGAATATTTAAGATGCACTGAAGTGTGTCATGCCTTAGTATACCTTGACAAAGTATTGCAGCCCTCCTGAACGAGGATTGACAAATCCAGGTAAAAACAACAACAGAGACATAGCAGAATAATAACAAAAATGCCTCCCTGAACTACTGACACTGACAGCTTGATAGAATAAACAAAAATATCACCAAATGACTTAGAGGCATGAATATATGAGGCTTCCAAGTGAGTGAGTGTTTAGGACATTTATCCTGCTTTACACTGTGGATATGGAAACACTGTGTGTAAGTGAGATACTCAGTGACACGCAGCGAGCCCTGGTCCTGCTTTCTGCCAGGCTTGGCAGGCATGCCTCGAGAAAAAATACCTTTTCCCTGTATATTCTGGTATGTCCTCTGTATGAATTAAGGCCCTGATTCCACAAACAACTCCATGCATGAATAGGTGTCAGCAAGTACATAAGTGCCTTTTAGAACTGGACTCCCAAAGCTGTATTCAAATTTATGGAGCATACAAACCCTCAGACTAGAGCTTGATACCTGGATAGGGGGAACTATGGTTCTGTACAGAGATGTCCATACTTCTGATGCCTGACTTGTCTGAAAGAAATGAGGATTGACCATAAATCTGGAAAGAGAAATAGGTGAATGAGCACACCTGGGCTGAGACTTCTGAATGCATGATTTCGGTTCATAGATATAATTTTTTACATAGTTATTGTAAATGTCTGAAAACAAGGCTGACTACACTTAACTACAACTTAGAACAGCAGAGTTAGCAGGTGCTCTTGCAATAAGATGCATTCAAATTCCCATTTCTTTTAATAAAAGAGATGGTAAGAGTAGGGGAGTTTGTTGACCCTTTTGCATTGCTATTCATATTGCCAGCATAAAGACACAAAGGCGTATGAAATTAAGAACTCAGAAAGGAATTATTCTGATGACAGACTCTCACATTGAGCATTTGTTACATTTACTAAACTCTTGATCTCTCCGAAGTGCAGCAATTGATTCCAATAATTTGTTGTCACATATTTTTTTTTAAATATAGATAATTTAGTTTTATGAAACAAAATTTAACAGAAGATGCTGTTTACCAAATCATATTGCTATTTTTAAAGCTGCTAGTTCAAACATGTGATATTTTGTATAGGATGTGCTATTGAAAGGGTTAAGCTTTTCTGACTTTCAGATACAATGAAATTATGACAGGAAGAAAATTGTGCCATTTTAGCATGAAAATGCTTGTACAAATACTGTCGCTCCTTCCTTCTTACTTTCTTTATAATGCCTCAACGATAGCTAAGATGACAGACATTTGACAGGTATCTGTAAGCATACAACCCAGGCAGCTCATTAAAGTTTTTCTTTCTATGCATCAGCTTTCACAAAGGCAAAAACCCATTAGCATTGACTATTTTGCAGATTAGAAGAATTAAGGGCTTCAAACGTTGGCTTATACCAAGCAATGTCATTTGTGAAGTGATGTTTGCTTTATTATTTCCCTTTCTCTCCCTCTGAAACCAGACTGACATGACTTTAGCTCAACGTAGGGCGTAATGTGCAAACCAAAGGACTGGCTCACCGATGAAAAGAAACACATTCCCTTTTATACATGACTGGAATGGCAAAAAGGGGAGACTTTACATGTACTATTTAGGCTCATTAGAGTACTGATTATGATAGTTCTCCGGTGTAATCTTTAATCGACTTTGACACTAGATTTGCCCCGTTACAAATCCTGTCATGCAAATTAAGTCATTTGTGTTGTTTGATATGGAAAGATCTGCTATGAAATGAAAGATTAGTTCACAGATGAGGCACCAGAGACTGCTGCCCTTGTGCACCGTGCAACTGATTACAAGGATGAGAGCATCCATTTTTACACTGCTGTTAACATTTAGGAAAGAAGATTAAATTAACGTAGTTTATTTCCTTCTTCCTGCATGCAGTTATTTTAAATAAGGTTTAATAACTCTTATTTTTATGGTAAACAAAATTGGCAAAGCAAGTTAAATTCAATACTACCATCAAAATACTACTATCAAATAAACAAACATATTTTTGGAGGCAGTGTGGATGGTGGGTTGTGTATTTTTTGTATGTCCTTGAATAAGATACAGTCTTTCTTTTTATTAATAATCAGATGGCAGAGATTTTGTCACGATGTACAAAACATCAGTGAAAAACTACCATAAATTTTCACGAGCTAAAAGCCCCCACTTTTAACTCACAAAATATAAGATATGTTTTATTATCATTGTTATTTCCCATTGACTATTTGTATCTTCAATTGGTTATATTGCCTTGTAAGGAAAACTCTACCTAAAGAACGTGGGTTTTTTCACTGCATAAAACATGGTGTGAGAAGCAAACGGTGCACGTAGGCCTACTAAATGTATGTTTAAGAACAATTTATATTGCTGACAAATGGCTCCAGACTAACCAGAGCTGGTTATATTTAAGCTTTTAACACCACTCATGCCCAACTTTTGTTTGATTGGCATGATACAGTTCATACACTTGGCCTTGATTTCAGCAGACAATTCCTTCCTGGTTGCAACGAACTATTTATCTGCATAAAGATAATTTATTCTGTACTCTCAGACCAAGGTGTTTGATATGCCTAATGAATTTTGGATGGTTACTTACTGTTAGCCCTTCCCTTTTCCAAAAAATAAAAATAAAAATACATGTAAATGTCATGTTTATACTTTGAACAGGAGATCACCTAATTTCTTGCAGAGGGTATCTCCATAACTTCAGATTGAAATAGCTAAAATCTAATCAAACCAAAGTATTTTTTTTTCTTTTTTCTTTTTTTTTTTTTTTCCTTCAATTTTTTTCTGCTTCCATAAAGCCTGCTCAGTGCACAGAAGCTGTACAATGTTCTTGTATGTTACTATAGCTGGATGGGATGGAAACACAGAATGCACCTAACACCATGGTTGGAGATAGAACTCAAGAAATTTGTAAGTACCATTGCTACATTTAAGACAATGGGTTTTTAATGCATCTCTAAGTCAATGTTCCATTATTTTTTCTTTACCATTTTCTGTACCCCTCATTTATAATCTATTTGTTTTGTCATTTTAAAACTATATGTTAAAAGAAAGCACCACTACATTTTCATATAGCACAATATTTTATATGATCTGAGTGGTCTCTGATTGTGTGGATGAGTATGAAAGTTGCAGTTACCTAAGTTTGCTTTGAATGACCATGATACAAGTTGGAATGATCTTCTATGTTATCCTACTTCTGGATTACTTAAAGAGGAATTTTAAATTTGAGGTTCAACACACTTATTTTTTAGCTTGTTTGTTCCAAGATTTTGTATGATCTTTTGTTTACAGATCAGTAGCACTATAGAGTTCTTGAGTTATTAGAGAAATATTTAAGGATGATAAAGTGTTTCTGGAGAATCTTGGGGAAGAACCTGCATTATTTTAAATTATACTGTTTTCAGTAAAAGTATAGTAAAATACATTTAGTAAAATTATTCTTTTTTTTTTTCTTTGTGTGTGTGTGTGTCTGTATATATATCTATATATATAGAGAGAGATATACTCTTTATATCAATGAAACCACAAAATCCACACTTTTTAAAGTCAGATTTTAAATGTGCTGTATTTTACCAAACATCTCTATGGTTTAACAAATAATCTGTTATAGTGGAGCTTAAAAACATTAGCAAGGATAATATAATTTCTTTATCGTTTGAAAAGTGCAAACATTATCAACATGTGTTGTATTATTACATTATGTGTAGTATTATTACTGTATTAGCATAAAACAAGTTGGGATATGCTTTCATAAAGGTCCATAATACAAATGTACACACTTTCACAAAACAATGCTTACAATTCAAAGACATTAGATTTCTATCAATATACTATGGGTATTGGATTTTTTTCCTCAAACTGTTTTAGAGCAATGTGTTGTCTTCTATTAATCAAAAGGCACAGTACTTATAGAAAGGATGCAAATGTTCATTTTTTTTCTCCCCAAGCTCATTTGCCCTTACTGCTTGGTGCTTCCTGCATTACAGTAATGGAGTCTATAAAATGTAATAAGAAAAAGGTGTACTTTAATTAGCCAAGCCATGCTATGAATAAACTGATATAAATCACTTTTCTTTATTTGCATGTATGACTTGTGTATATTAATTTATATTAAGTTTATTAAAGTGTCTCAAACTGTTTTTTTTGTAAGGGTACAGCTAGGCCCAGTCGGTAGAAACCTTGAGATATTAATATATTCGGCTATTGCACTGGCTGGATGGATAGAAAAATTAATGAGAAATCTGCTAGTGTACAAGTGTTTTTTTAAACCCCAAGATAGAAATCAAAGCACATTATTCAGACCTATTAAACTGCATAGTAGTTCTCTGAGAAAAATTCTAGAAGCTCTATCACTTAGGTCTATTTAAAATAAGCTTGGTTTAAATGGATTTTCCTGGTAGTGATGTAGGTTAGGTTACTTAGTAACGTATATTTTTCTCCTTCTGTGGGTATTACAAGACTGTTAATGACATCCTAGGGATTGCAGAAGGTTTTTTCTTTTCAGATGTATTCAGACCTTCAGACCCTAAGGACACAGAGATTTTCAAAGGTATCAAAACTGTTTATATGTTTAATTCCCATTAATTTTGAGATGACCATGTATGACCCTAAAGTGTTTTTTTGTTTGGTTATGTGCATCTGGATATGTGTCTATACGTGTCTAGGATGGCATTCTTTGTCTGAGCAGGTAGGCCAAAGTCTATATAATTCTCAAAACATGTTTTGTTCATTTGATACAAATAAGAGCTTGCATGCAAGTTCCTGGCTTGTTCTACTCAGCACAAGCTGACCATGAGGTCGATAGACCTAGTTGCTTGGGAAGTTCCACAGCACAGTGGAGTCTTTACATAATATAAAGGTTGGGTGTCATCTCCACCCCATTCCTTTCCCATTTTAATTCTTTCAGAAAGGCAGCCCCACTGCTTTCTTTAGACTAACATAACAAGCCTTCTAACTTGTAGGTGATATTAATTCATGGCTGATTTATAGAAGTTTGTTCTTGTGCCAGGTTTGTTATCTTTCTTCAAAAGAAAACATCAAAAAATTCTGTTCCGTGATCTCTGTCCTAAGGGTAAGAACTGACCTTGAAGATCTCTTCATTAATATCTTCCCAACATGTATCTTCCCTTCTAGCACTACTCTCTTCTACCTTCCTTTTAACCAGATCCTTAAGGTTTGTACAGCTCTTTTGTAAAATTTTATTATATTTTCCGTCATAATAATGTCTCTCATTTTGTGTCACTTTACCATGATTTATGAAAGCTTAAGCTTTTGCATATAAAGCTTTATATACAGCACATTTCCTTTTGCTAGAAAAATGGTAGCTAATAATGTAAAGTTTGCAGGTCACCTTGGCTCAATTTACATTTATTATACCTGTGCTGCAATGTACACATCTTCCTCTTTTCCCTAACACTTTAATTACATTTTCCCCAAAATTTTCTCTCAAGCACTTGATATGCAAGTACCTCATACTAAGGGGATCAGATGCCCATATTCTATTTCTTTTCAAATAAAAGTTTCTAGTAAATGATCTCTCTTGAATCTTGACATCTTAAAATCCTTCATTTTCTCACTTATCCTCAACTAATGGTCTGGCTCTTTCAGAATTCTGGTATGGATGTTACTCTAATATTATTCCACCCTATTTTCCTTTATTTCTCACCTTCCCAAGCATCACATACACTTGTATTTCAGACCAAATTACCATTACAGTTTGATTCTGTTACCACTGTCTGATTTTATAGCCAGTTTCAGTAGTTTCTCCATTTTGTTTTGCTTTTGATCTTTCCGTATACACATCCTGTGTTTCTACTGAATACTATTCCCCATCAAATCACATACAAGCCTTCCAATAAACTGATTTGTTTTATTTGCAATTTTCTTCCCATAGATATTCTTAATTCATTGCTGTTTCATTAGTTACTTTTCTTTCTATATTAAAAGAAAAGTAACCTGGCAGACCAAATTGCATGATTCAAACTGCTGAAATCAAACAAGGAAATATTGAGAGAGGCTGTTAAATGATGAAATGAGTTAGGATGAAGCTACAACTGAAGTGAATGTATCCATTTCGTATGCCTATGAATTCAGGCATCTGCAAACTGTTGTCCCCTAGTAGAGACAAGAACAAGATTGTAAATATTTGAAATACTTGACTGCTATTTTCCAGAATGTCCCTGTCTACAGCAAAGGTCCATTCAAGATAGCAAAACAAAACAAAACAAAACCAATCAAACAAACAACAACAACAATAAAAGCAAGCAAGCAAACAAACAAACAAACAAAAAACACCAAGCAAACAAACAAACAAAACTACTACAAAAAAGCCACTTTTCTTTAGATGACCTGGGATGTTATTTTGTTATTTATAAGCTTATTTATTCCAGGCTTGAATTAAAAATTGCACATCTTTTAACATGTAAACATTTCTGGTAAATCCCTAAAGGATGGAGAAAGGCAAATGTTACATTCATATTCAGAAAAAGCTAAAAGGACAACCTGGGAAACTACAGGAAGCCTCAGTTACATCCCCGAAAAAATCATGGAATTTGTCCTCTTGGTGAGCATTTCTGGGCACATGAAAGAGAAGAAGGTGACTGAAGAACAGTCAGCATGGATTTACCAAGGGTAACTCCTACATGACCAGCTGGATTACCATTTATGATGAAATATAGCCTTTGACAAGGCTATCAACACTGTCCACCCCGCAATATTCTTGAATCCAAGTTGGGATGTTACAATATGGGTAAGTGGACAACAAGATGGATAAAAACCTGGTTGGCTTTTTGGGCTTAGAGGTTAGTGGTTAACAAACCATAATCCATTTGGAAGCTGTTAACCATTTGAATGCCACAGGTACCCGTGAAATGAACCTGTAATGTTTAATCAATGACCTGGAGGTGAAGTTCAACAAAAACAAATGAAAAGTCCTACACCAGAAAGGAATAGCCTCTTACAGTATGGCTGAGGACTTTCTGGCTGGGCAACAGCTCTTCAGAAAAGACCTTGTAAGTGTTGGTGGACAATGAGCTGAACAAGAACCAAGAGTATCCCCTGGCAACAAAGAAGCCCAGCAGCATCCTGGGTTGTAATGACAGGAGTAGAGCCAGAAGATCAAGAGAAATGACCATTCTACTTGGTATTAAAGTACTGCATCTAGGTTTGGGCCCAGTACAAGAAAGAGATTGGTAAGCTGGACCAACTTCAGTGGAAGGAAACCAAGATGATCAGGACTGGAACACTTGCCCAGGGAGAAGAGACTGAGGGAATGGGGCTTGTTCACCCCAGAGAAGAGAGAGCTTCATGGGGCCTAAAAGTATCCTGAAAAGGCCTACATAGGCAGAACATAGCTGGCCCTACCTTGAGCAGGATTTTGGACTGGAGACTTCAGGAAGTCCCTATCAATCTAAAATACCCTGTGATTTTGCAGTTCTATAAATATGGGAAGCACAGATGTTTGCCTGTGTTCAATTCCATCTGTTAGTATGACATAGTCTATACTGACAAGTTCAACTGCTTGTTTCATTATGACACAGTGGACAGATGACAATAGTTTTGGATGAGCAGATCTAAAACAATCAATTGGCAACTTATCATAGAATCATAGAATATCCTGAGTTGGAAGGGACCCTTAAGGATCATCAAGTCCAACTCTTGACACCGCACAGGTCTACCCAAGTTCAGACCATGTGACTAAGTGCACAGTCCAATCTCTTCTTAAATTCAGTCAGGCTCGGTGCAGTGACCACTTCCCTGGGGAGCCTGTTCCAGTGTGCAACCACTCTCTCTGTGAAGAACCCCTTCCTGATGTCCAGCCTAAACTTCCCCTGCCTCAGCTTAACTCCGTTCCCGCGGGTCCTGTCGCTGGTGTTAATGGAGAAAAGGTCTCCTGCCTCTCGACACCCCCTTACGAGGAAGTTGTAGACTGCGATGAGGTCTCCCCTCAGCCTCCTCTTCTCCAGGCTGAACAGGCCCAGTGCCCTCAGCCGTTCCTCGTACGTCTTCCCCTCCAGGCCTTTCACCATCTTCGTAGCCCTCCTCTGGACACTCTCCAACAGTTTCATGTCCTTTTTATACTGCGGTGCCCAGAACTGCACACAGTTCTTCTCTCAGGGAAGTGCCATTTTTCTTACTGGTCTACTTTAGCCACATGTGGCAGTGGTGTGTGATTCATATATTATTACTATTATTTAACAGACACCAACTTTGTACTTGGTGATTTACCTACAAATAAAGAATACACATTTGGAATCAGATACAAATGACGCCTATTATAATCATAGAAAAAAAAATAAGTTGGAAAGGATAACTGGAGATTATCTAGGCCAACCTCCTGCTAACAGGAAGGCTAAATTAAAAGTTGCTTTAGGTTACTATGGGACTTTTACAGTGAACATCTCCAAGGATGGATATTTCATCCCCCAGCCTGTGTAGGAAACCTGTTTCAGTGCTTATCTGCTTTCAAGGCAAAAAATGTTCTCCTGATCTCCACCTTGAATTTTCTTTGCTACAATCTGTGCAATCTGTGTCATATTCCTTCCATCTTCCACTATGAATCTCTGAGAATAGTACAGCTCTAACTTCCCAGACCTCCTTTTAGGCAGTGTAAGACAGTTAGGTTTTCCCTTAGCTTCTCTGGAAGCATAGCAAACCCATCCACCCAACCATTCAGTAGTACCCTTCGGCACTCTCGTTTATTCTGCAGAAGCCACGGTTGGACACAATACTCCAAACACAACTTCATTAATGCCAAATAGGGGTAAAAACAAAACAAAATGAAACAAAACATTCTCCTCTTGTCTTGGTGGCTGAGCTCTCCACAAGGATACTCAGGTTCATTTCTGCAGAGATGCTGCAGAGCTAGATGTTTCCCAGTTTGTACCAATGAGTGGGATTATCTGCCCCAGATAACCCGGATGCAGAACTGTGCATTCATCTGTTGAATTTCATAACGTTCCTGCCGGCTCAATGCTTCATCTTGTCAAGTTCCCTCTGTATGGCAGCCCTGCCCACCAGTGTATTAACCCTTCCCCCATTTGGTGTGAGCTGTGACATTTGATATGGATGTGCATACCATCTCATTGATCATTCCTTGACAAAGGTATTAGATGGTGCTAACCTCATATTGACCTTTGAGAGGTGTCATCTATAACTGGCTACCAGTAAAACTTCTAACAGCTAACCCAATGTTTTGAACCTGTGATCAAGCCGTTTTTTTCACCCAGGTTTCACCCATCTGCTCAGTCCAACCTCCAATTAAGTTTCAGGCAAATTATGGAAAACAGTGCTGAAAGCCTTGGTAATTTCAAGGTAAATTACAGCACTGCTCCATCCTTAGCCACCAAGCCACTCATGCTACCACAGAAGGCAGCCTGGACAGGTAAGATTTTCAAGCTATAAATCTATGCTGGCTGTTGCTATTAATTTTCCTGTCCTTCAGTTCCAGAATATGTTTTCCATGAAGACTTACTCTTAATTATTCCAGAGACAAAGTGAGTCTGACCAGGCTGAAGTTCCCCAAATCCTCCTTGTCCGTTTTGAAGTTGGCCATAACATTTACCTTTTCTTGGTCATCATGCACCTCCACTTTTCAAAGATAATAATAACTGGCAGTTCAATGATGTTGCCCAGCTCACGTTCATTTAATTTGGTTCTATGAACTTATGCATATCCTTCTTATTATTAATTAAACTCAATCTCTGTCTACAATAAACTGTGTTATTCTCACCCAAAATGATACTATTTGGCACAGGGACCTGGGACACTTAAAAGTAGGTCTTGCTAGTAAGGTCTGAGACAAAGAAAGTTTTAAGTACCTGTTTTCTCTGTCCTGTGTTACAAAATCTGCTGCTCTATTCATCATCAAGCTGGCATTTTCCTTGGTCTTCCCTTTGCTAAGCCTGAAAGAAACCTCCTCTTACCATGCAGTCCACAGCAGACAGCCTCCAGGACATCCCACCTTGTAAACTTCCCCTCTGATCTTTCAACAGGCATGTCACAAAAATCATGGGAGAATTTCAGAAATTCAAGGTGTTTTTGTTTGTTGTTTTGTTTTTGTTGTTTTGTTTGCAGCCTCCACTCACTTGTCTTCCCTGCCAGTCTTTCCTGAAGAGCCTTCATTTATTCACCCATTGCAGCACTCGAGTTGAACAAGTTATTCCACTACATCTCTGTGAGACCAGTGATGTCCATACACTTTATCCAAGTATGGACCTTCAGTTCCTCCTGTTTGTTTTTCACAAAACACATACTTGTGTACAAGCACTTAAGATGGGCTCCTGGATACTCTGTTCTCTCAAGGAAATTGAGTGAGGATCTGTGATCACTCTGTCCCACACACTGCCTTCCTCAACTTATCCAACTGTTGTGCCAGCCTGAATTTGGATGGGATAGGAACATCGGAAAATGATTTTCCCTCTTTCAGCATTAAGGCATTTTCCTTAATAACATTGAACCTAGTGAAGAGGCTCTAAAGAGGGAAGACGGAACTAAAATCTAAGCTGTATATTCAAATACCAATTGAAATAGATGTAGCAGCTCATCAATGGTCCTGATACCGCATATCTATCTCTTCTCACAGTGAGGAGACAAAAAGAAGAAGAGCCAAATTTATTTTCTCTTGTTATTTATTTGAATTACATTAAAGCTTAATGTTTTTAAGCTTCAAGTAGTGAACACTGTATGTACAGCTAAGAGCTCCCAAGAGATATTTAACTTGTGCTTGTGCAGCCTGGGAGGTATGGATGTAAAGGATAACACACTGTGACTGGTCCCTATGTTGTAGGAGTTTGAGTTTTTTTGACAGAACTGGCAAGAAAATGTGATCCTTTTTTTTTTTTTCTCTTTTTTTTTTTTCTCATGCAGCTTTATAAAAGTATCATTAGAGTACTTAGTAAAAGTTTGGCAATTTGATGTTGAATAATTATTTGGAATGATGTATTTGTTAAAAAATATAACCATTATCTTCTATGGATATGTAGTCAATAGGTGAGCTCAGAGAAGAAAAGGAGACATGGTTTTGCTTTTCAGCTGGTACAGGGGATATTATTACAGGGGATAATGTAAGACTGCAGCCTTACCAACCCCTCCATCCACTTTCCCCTCCATTTCTTCTCCAAATTCCCATAAACATGAAGGTTTTCACATAAGCATATATAACATATAGCAAATAACATTTGCATTGGTAACATTTGAAAAATGGGTGGTACATTAACCTGCAGAACTGCAGCCTTCTGCCTAAAACCCATTTTAAGTCTGTCTCAGAAAACGATACAACTAGATTAGTCATAGCAAGGTTTTAACCAAAGTATGAAGTACAGTTTCATAAGGTGTATTTAGGAATGAGATTCTGATTCTGAAGCTATTCAATTTAGTAGGAATTTAAACACAGAAATATAAGGCAGATGAGTTCATCTGTCCTTTCAATGTCTTGCTCTAATCATAAAATAAATCAGTAGAAGCAGAGGAAAACACACTTTTATCAATGTGATCACGTTTACTATAAATAAAGGTCCTCCTTGCATTTATGATGTAAAAGGTTTATAGTACAAAAATTAAGAACTCTAGCTTTGTGTATGCAAATATAAATTATAGTCTACATAGCATCCATGTTTTGATTTAGAAGTTCACAAAATGAAGTCCCACCCCAAAAAGAATACTTACAAGTAGAAGGTCTAAGCTTAAAACAAAATACCGAAACATTAGATTGCCAAGTATGAAGTATTTTAAAACATCTCATTTATTTTTGCTATAGATTATTATAATTACAGACTATCAAGGTGGAAGGGTGCCACTGAACTGAGAATGAATACTTGAATGATTAAAACACAAAAACCTATTTAGCTATTGAAATGGTTGTATAACTCCCATTACTAGAGCTGCAAGCGCAAAGTACAACAAAATGAATTCTGTTATATGTATACATATATCTTAAAGAGCAGAAGTGGTGCACAAATATACTAAAAAGGAAAAACAAACAAACAAACAACAAACAAACAAACAAACAAGCAAACAACAAAACAAAAGCTAAAACTAAAACAACATGAATAAGATGTGCTGAAATACCATGCAAAAATTATGTCTCACGGGGGACCTCAACATCCCTAGTCACACAGATTTCAGAGCCTTTCTGGCCATCATGAGACCAGCGTGAGCTACCTTCCACAATCTCTTCATGTACATCACTACATGGCTTCATGCCTCCATAAACTTCATTTATTTCAGAAAGCATTTATGTATCCTGTACGTGACACATTTCAAGAGGTGGCTGTTCCATGTGTTATGGGAACTGCTGGATTTAAGACAAGGACTTTACATCCTCATTTCCCTGACAATTCTGCTTACAAATTGATAAATGCATGTGGTAGTCAAAATTTAATTGTGGAACCAGAAAAATCAATAGAAACAGCATGGCTGTTCTATTGCTGTACATGGAAAGTTGATAACATAATATATTTATTATCTGTTATACTTAAGTGACTTTTTATTTATTTATTTATTTTAAAATGTAAAGATACATTGCTATGTAAGAGAAAAAATGAAGCCTCAAGGAAAGAGTTTAACTTCTTGAAAATCAACAAATAGAATCAGAATAGATCAACTATGTTGAAATGTTAACTCAGTCTGACACTATAGCAATAACTTGTATGTAGAAGGATACAGTAAGGAACAGATACTTGTTTATAGACACACTTCTGTACCACTGTTGAATGAAGAAGCACCTTCAGGAGAGGATGGAGGGTGTAGATGTTACTGGACATCACTGAATGATGGCCCAAGACCAAAAAAAGAAGTGTAAGAGAACCAGGAGTTTTAGGCTTGTAGCTTATAACATAGGTTAGATTTTAGGCTAAGTTTTGATTTTGGTTTGAAAGCCAAATATGTTCTGGGTCTAGCTAGCTGCTGTCAGAATCTGCAAACAGTACTCGGTTTATTTTAGATGATTAATTTATCACCTAAGATGATAATCTTAGACCGTTTAGGAGTGGTGTTGTTGAAGAGAACCTTCCTTAAAACCGGACCTAAACAGCGTTTCTATTTTATTTAGGATCTGCCCCTTAAAGAGAATTACTGGTTTGGGTTTACCTCTAGTAATTTGAATGAAGACTATTTACAAAGTTACAGCCATGTAGATTACAGATTCTAGTCTGGGCCCTGTGTGTTTTCAATTTGAAAGGAAATCAGTATTCTGCTGTACTAGATATAGATTTGGTTAAGATCAGAGATAATGACAATAACACGTCCAGATCCATTAACAAACAAGCACTCTTCCTGTCCTATTCAGGATTAGGACAGACATCAGCAGAAGTTGAGATGAGGTGACAAAAATGAACTAAAGAAAGTGTATGTACAGGTGCTTGGTATATGTAACAGTCTAAAAATATGTAACAGTCTAAAAAGATGACATAACATGAATAAATATTCATGGAATAATGAAAAGGATATGGTATTTGCTGTTGAATCAACAAGCTAAAATTTCTAATGGAATGAATACATATGCTGTTTCTCATGGTGCTAAAAGGCCAAGCCTGAAATGATTAGTATCCACAACATAAGTCAAGTGAATCCCCAGACTATGAGGTCCATAGCAGACCAAATTAAAGATATTGTGTTGTATGTTGTTTAGTAGTCATAAAACTAAAGCTAAATTCCCACCAGTGTCACATTTTGTTTTCTGATTTCTAGGTTATTTGTCAGATGTTCTTGTCTTCTGGGTAGGAAACATTTTCCTTGAGTATATTGTGACTTATAAATACCTAATTCTAGCTCTGAAATGTCAGAATTTTTGAATGATTAGTAGTGTACCCTTAGAACAGTTTAATCAGCACTCCATTTAATTAGCTCATCTTGTTAAAAAAATGCCTTTTACCATCCTCAAAAATTCTTGTTCAGTATATGACAACTGAATTATCTCAGTTGCAATATCAAGAAAGCTGTTTCTCACCAAGCTAGAATTTCTTGCTTGCTTTTTACTTAAGCAGTTGAAGACATTTCTCAATGATTAAATTTTCAGTGATAGTTAGACAAAGTAATCGAACGTTTTTATTATAGTACTGATCTTCCCTTAAGTCTTAGTACACTTACCTAGAGGTAATGTGTTATATTTTTCTCATATATAAATATCATATAGCTATATGTAGGTATAGATATAATCAATTGTTTTTACAAGGAATATATACATTCTTGTAGAAACTGCAGAACCACTTATGATCAGGCTTCCTGTCATGCCTCTGGTGTTGAAAATAAATAGTGGATCTGTGAAATGGAGGTAGATGGCAAAAGCAGACTGATTTCTACACCACACGGCACAGGGGTCAAGAAGGAGTGTTTGAAGGTAGGACAGCATGCACCCACTGACACATATGGAAAAAAATTGTGTCTCACTAGGCAGTGGAAAGCTCACCTTGAGGAGAAATGTTAGTTTGCATTGCTGTTTTGTCATCTCTATCCTCAGCAGAGAAATCAAGCGTTTGTTTGTTTGTTTTTTTTTTCATGATTTTTGCCGAGGAGACAATACTGCTGTTTTCAACTGCAATGCAGTTTTTAGGTCAGGAACCTTAGTACTTCTGACCTAGTAGTTACTTTCACCATTTTAGGCAGTTAAAGAAAATACATGCTAATTCCATGCCTCCCTCCACCCCCCCACATACACACACAAAATACTTTTCCATACAGTTGTGTGATTTTTTGTACATCTTTGTTAATAGCAAAAAAATCCTTGCAAGTTACATATTTAAACTATATATTACATATATATATATGTATACCATGTACCACAAGAAAGGACTTGGTATGAAAGTGTAGTGAGATAAGCATCAAGTATATACAGTTGATGTAAGTGTATTTTATTAAGGGAGGGAATTAATTAAATTTTGGACAGTGAATGTATCTTTTAAATACCTTTTTTTTTCTTCCAAGTACAGTGTTTTGAGAACTGCTGCTAAGTCTCCAAGGAAACCACTGCTATTTGTGACTGTTTAGTGTTGGAAAACTAATTTTTACCTGCTTTTCTAAGACTGACAAGGCATGACAGCTCTTAGAAGTCTGCAAATCGATTATTAGTCAAGCCTTGCTATATTTTTAGTTACCTTTTTGTGTATTTAGACTGAATTGCTGAACTACACTAGATCTCAGAGGTAGAAAAGTCAGTCATTATTTGAAAAAATGGTACAAATCCTAATTTTCGCAACAAAGCTTGTCACATAATGGCATTATATTGAAAAATTAAACCTACTGTCTAAGTTAGTTATTAACATCACACACAAATATTAGTTTGTTTATACAGATTTGTTTTTAAAGGTATATATGTCATTGTAAAGTAATACATACCATGAGGATGGACTAAGCACCAACTGGACCACTGTTGATATGCAGAATTTTATCCCCAGTGCCAAACTTAAGTAAAAAAAATAAATAAAATAAAATAAAATAAAATAAAATAAAATAAAATAATAAAATAAAATAAAATAAAATAAAATAAAATAAAATAAAATAAAATAAAATGTCCTTATTCTTAAATCAGGCAGAATATTAGAGTTATATTTTCTTATATTCTTATATAAGAATATAAGAATATAAGATATATTCTTATCAGGCAGAATCATAAGAATATAAGATATATAAGATATAAGAATATTCTTATAAGAATATAAGAATATAAGATATATTCTTATTCAGGCAGATATATTCTTATCAGGCAGAATATTAGAGTTATATTTTATCTGATCTTCATAGTGGGCTGCTGAGTATTGTTTCTTCTTGTTTCTCTGCCTTCTGTATGGTTGCTCAGCCCTGAGAACAGCAAAGGGAAGCTGTTGACATCCCTGAACCATCAAAGACAAAAAATTGTTTTCCCACATGACAGCAGAGGTGAGATCAGACCATGAAATGTCTGTACCAGATCATACAAAATATATCCATCTAGCTTCCCACTCTGCTTCCAACATCAGCTAAAGGCTGTTGTCCATGGAGTTGTGTAAGTACAAGGCAAAGATAGATTGAGCTGTACCCAGAACATCCTCTGAGTCTCTGGTGGGAGGGACAACAGATAGTCCTTGAACTTCATAGCTCAGAATAGGCTTTTTCTCTGTTAATTTGATCATTTTTTCAAAACCATGAAACATTTAACATATTAAAGATACAAATCAGAGATTGAAAATAGGGTTTGTCATGCAGTTCAGAAGAGCCAGGGGTGTACAAAAGCAGCAAATCTGGAATTCACCTGTGGGCTTAATACTGAAAATGCTGAAGAGCATGATGATGAAGTGGTGAAAAGAGGATACTAGTATGGGTTCTGGTTTGGTCGTCTCTGCACTTCTGCCAAACAGGAAAACCAATATACCTTCTATGCTTGTGTTGCCCATGTTATAGCAGATGTTACATCCTGCTTTTCAACTCCTCTGTAAGACTTTGTGTTGCCTCATAAGCAATGTTATTGCTCCATGCACTAAGCTCTTTAAAAATGTGAGCTCTAAGAACATATAATTAGTATTTCCTGTAAAAACAAAGAAACAAAAAAAAAATATATAAACAAAAACAACAAAACTTTTATTGTTGTGAGCTCAAAAGAAGGTTATTTGTTTCTTTTAATGGACTTTTCTATTTCGTGTGTGTGTAATTTGTGGATATAATCTATATTAGATCTATATAATATAGTATATACATAATATATCAGATTTGAATTTCCTATTTTCCTATGTATGATTTTCCCCTTAGATAGTCCCTGTGCTGTTTCATAATCTGCATAAAATCAAATGACAAAGCTGTTGAAGAAGGAACCAGTAGAAGCAACAGGATTGTTGAGAAGAGACAACATTACTGGAGATGGAGTCAGGGAAATCATTAAGGTACAGAGGACTCTAGGTTAGTTTCCCTCTTGCATAACCAGAACTTGGAAAAAAAATCCTACTTTTTATACCTGAAACTGTGTTAATTTAATCTTTCTTAACTCTGGCAAGTGTATAAAGTAATATTCTTTGCAATTTACTTTATATTTTTGCGATTTAATTGGGAAGTCTAAAGTATGTTTTCAAGCCTGTCCAGCTACACATGACTATAGTATATTAATAACTTTCAAATGCAACAATTATTATAAAGCTTTACCTTTAATTTTCAAATTTGTTCTGTTTTTGACAATATCAATTAATTTAGATTGTATTCTCAAATGTGATCATGTTGTAGATGCAATGAAAGCTCTTTAAAATCCAAATAATGTATGAGTTTCTAAGACTTACTGATACGTGGCATCTACATTAACTCTAAAAGTAACTCTAACAGTAACTCAGTGAGGATAGTGGAGTTCCAGTGATTGAATACTGGAACAGAAATAGGGTAAGTTTTATTAAAATCTCCAAGGAATCAGGTAGGAATCAGAAAGTCTTCCTCCACCCAAGGGTTTGCTCATCTTTTCTCTCCTGGATTGCTCTCCATCACTGTTCACACCTCTTCCTCAGGGCAACAAACTTTTCTTGCAATCTTTTAATCAGTGGGTCCCAAAGAGAAAAGTTGTCAACTAATATGAAGGCAGGTGATAGAAAGCTGCTGGTAGTGTGAGCCTGCTTACTGGTTTAGATATATTGCCTGAAGAGGAGGCTCAGGGGTGACCTTATTGCTCTCTTCAGGTACCTTAAAGAAGGCTGTGGCAAGGTGGGGATTGGTCTATTCTCCCACGTGCCTGGTGATAGGGTGAGAGGGAATGGGGTGGAGGTTTAGGTTTGATATTAAGAAAAAAAATCTTGTTGTCAGGCATTGGAATGGGCTGCGCAGGGAAGTTGTCACCATCCCTGGAGGTCTTTAAAAAATGTTTAGATGTAGAGCTCAGTGATACAGTTTAGTGGAGGACTTGTTAGTGTTAGGTCAGAGGTTGGACTAGATGGTCTTCCAACCAAAATGATTCTGTGATTCTGTGATAATGAAGCATTGAATGAGTTAGTCAGATATTATAGAAAGGTCTGTGCCAGAAGGAAGTAATTCCATTAGTCTGTTTGCAGATGCAGGTTCAGACCACAGCCATCATTTTCCCCTGAGGAGACTTTTTCTGCTGACATCTTCAGCACCAACTGCCTCATCTGTTTGAGCTCTTTGGTGGGATCATGAGACCCTCCTAAAATTAGGCCTTTGGCTATGCTCTGGGGGACTGCTGGCTAACAAAACCATATCCAACTCGTGGGGACTGCTGTTTCTAAAAAAAAGCATCATGTTCCAGGTGGATTGTGATACCCTGACCTTGCCATGTATGGGATATCTATAATATTCCTCAAAAGTGGTATGGAATAATATGCATAATAAATTTATATACATTGCTACATAAACAGATGAAAGCAATGATATTCAAAGTCTCAATAAAATCACTTGCAAATATTAGATTTTTCCCTACACCACACCCATATGCTTGGAAATCTTGGTATTGATTACAATATTTGCTCAATTGGATTAATTCCGTGTGTTGACTGCTATGGAGTTACCCCAGCCATAAATTCAGACGGTTGCCCTCAGTGTAAATACTTTTGTGAATAAGGCCAGTAGCACTAGATGTTAATAATGACACCACTATCCACACAGCTATTTCTACCACAAAAGATGTCAGAAAGCCTTATTAAGCCACCTAGTTCTGCTTCTTTGTTTTTCCTCTCTGTCTTAACGTGTCCATCAATGCTGATGTAATGCAGTGTAGGCTGCAATGTCAGAAGCAATGCATCCATTCAAGTACTCTATTCTTCTGTGGATGTTGATGAAAAATCAAAGCTGTTTGTGCCTAAATATTGTGACAATGAAGGAACCACAATGTATCAGCTATTCTGTCCTTGTTTTTTCATCTTTATTTTTTTATTTAAAACAAAATGTAATACTTTTCTAGTATTTGCTAAGACAAAATATTCTGGTCACTTGAAAAAGTAACAAGGCACAATATAGCTGATGAAAGTAGCCTTTTTCATCATTCTGGGAAGACCAAAACTTTGGTTCCTGTTATTTGCTGATCATGTTGAGACTACCACCTGCACAACTTCCTTGGACTTGTTAATTGATGGGAACTCTTCCCATTTGCAAGTTATTGGAAGGCCTCTGAGGAACAGTGTGAATTTGGTTATTGATAATACAGATTTGTGTCAAAAGATCAAATAATGCACTATCAAGACATTAAAAAATAAGAATCTGATGATTTAATGTCTACACTCACTGAGCTACACACAGACATATTGTTGTTTAGTTTTGTCCCCTAAATGTTAAGCTCTGTATAAAAGCAGGATCTAGTTCTTCCTCTGCTTATGTCTAGTTCTTTCTAAAGAACTTTAGTCCTTTCTAAAACTGTATTACAGATTAATTCCAAATTAATATCCAGTATTTTTTTTTTCCAGATTCCTTCTCCTTATATCTCTCTTCTCATCCTGTTTTCTCACCTTTCTGATTTGACTCTGGCCTGATATGAATCCTTACATAGTTAGGTCTGCAAAGTTGTTCCTACTCTACAACAGTGAAACAGATCTTGCTGGATGTGTTTTTAACCACAGCTGTTTTGCAGATCAATGACTATAGTTCCAGAAGGGTCAGGGAAGAAGATTATTTAGAAATAGTACACATGTAGCCAGACCTTTTTTGATCATGTGAATACCTTTCTTTGGAAGCTGCTTTTGCTGCCAGCTCTACTACTTACCCACTTATCAATGATTGCCCTTACCCCAGAGTTGCCTGGTTCCCTCCTAAGGGACAGACATTTAACTGCTTTCACATCCTTCTCATTGTGAACCCCAGACTTCTAGTGTATTGCTTGTAAAACATCCTTGTTTTCACTTGTCTGACATCCCCTTAGGTATACTAATTCCCTCCCATCCCCTCAAATCCCAACAATCAACTACACAGGCATTCAGCATACATTTTTGTGACTATTTTCTTCCTATGTTTCATTCCAATATGGTTAGAAAGACCACAAACAGAAAGCTTGTAAAGTGATTAAACTCATTTTCTTCATTTGCTGTGGCGCCAGCTTGCTAGGTTCTTTATAGAAACTAGCTCAGTCATGCGTCAGGTTGAACTTGAGATTCCTGATGCAGATCATTATGCTCCCATAAATTATCTCAGGTGTGCCTGAGCCAAGGCTCGAACCAGACACTGACAGGAGAGATTTCTTCCTTTTACTCTTTTCCTTTCTTTGCTACCCTGCCCCACTTAAAATTGCAAGAGCCTGCAGAATGGAGAACAAATTAATGCTTTGAACTGTTTATTACATGTTTACTACAACTGTCTTTGAAAAGCGCTCTCTACTTTTAAGCCAAAATGATTTTAAATATTTCCCATAGTAGCCCAGTCTAGTGAAAAACCACCAAGAGATATTTTCTATTTTTAATTATTAATTCAGTGACTCATAATCTATTTTAATAAACAGCTATAGTGGTCATACAAGGTGATATTTACTTTTGATGAACTTATGCCCGTATGGGTGTAAAATTTGTTAACAGCTCTCAATGGAACTTATCAGTGAAGTAGAAAAGAATCTTTGAATAAATTTTCTATTGATATACTTATTACTCCATTGTAGACTTTTTCTTGTAGACATTTTTTGATAAAAGAATCTACCTTCAGGTCTTCATAAAATGTATGTTATGAGAAAAATTATTAATAATATAGTAATATTATAATTATGTAAAACATTATACTAAAAGCTTACATAGTGGTAGATATGCTTCAAGTGATTTTCTAAATTTTATTTTTAAAAATGTGAAAACTTGATATTTTTTCCTAAAAAGATAATGAATACTAGTCCTTGAAATCTAGGCCAAATGGTTTCAAATGTTCTAGTTTTCAATTTTCTAAGCACAAATTGCCCAACTTTCAGGGAAAAGAGATGTCTTCCAGGATTTTATTTTGAGTTTTATTTCAGCCAAACTTATTTCTATTTTGGTTTCTACATATTAGTAATCCATGGATTTTCAAAAAAAAATTAGAGAAGATTTTGTACATAAACAAGACTAACATAGGTAGGGAGAACAAAGTGGTAGTTGTTACTGTGTTACTCTTGCAAGGCATCAGCATTATATGAGGAGGCTTAAAATTTCCTATACCATATGTATATGTGTATGTGTATGTATATATATGTGTGTATATATATGTATGGTGAATATATATATACACCATATATACCATATACCATACAAGACTTATATTTCATTTATCTCACTGAATAGTGGTAGCTAAGTTCCTGAGAGAGGGAATTTTAACTTCCTTCAGACATTTACCTTGGGTACAACATGAGCAGCCAACTCTGATGACACTGTCCTACAGAATCAGTGGGGTCATCTTTGCTCCCTAGAGTAGGAAGTTGTGCATGGACCCCCCAAAACCACACATCCCAAAGAGCAGGTTTTATGGGAGAATATACATCAAGGCACCTTAAATTTCATGGAGATATAGGCTCAATAGGCTCAGGCTTAAGCACTTTTCTAATTTTGGGAGCATAATGTCACTTTCATTTCATAACACTGAGTGCATTCATGAAGGAGCTCCTAAGACCAAGGAGGAGTGTGAGGATTTTAGTCTGTTATATCTGACCAGATTTCTAACAAAATAGAGTGTCATCACTTACATAAATATAGATTTCAGTAGACTTAAGAAAGTTTTCAACTCAGACCTTTCAGAAGAGTTTCTTTTTGCTCTGGAGGACATTACTCATCCTTACGTCTCCCTATAGTAGGGTTTGCATGCAAAATATTATTCTGAATTTGAAGTCCTTCATTTTATTAAAATATACTCTCTTAATTTGTGCCTAGCCTTCCATGCCCATTTTATTTTTATTGTTTATTTTCTTTACAAATAAATACAACTTTACTCAAATGGCATCGGGAAAAAAAAAAAAAAAAGGAAGAAAACTTCTCATGGAGAAGCAAGGTGAAAGCTTATAAATTAATGGTCTTTTTATATTTTCAGAAAGGAACCAAAATATATATCAATATATATAAATATTATATTTTATATATATATATATATATAAAGAATTCTAACATAGGCAAGGGCAGAATACCTGATCTGGGAAAACAGATTTGAAACCACACTGAATCTGGGGTCCATTTGTAAAAACAAGAAATTGAGCTCAATAGTTTCATAAACTGCAAGTGCAGTAGCATGACAGCAGAGGTTTGATGGCCTGTAATGCTTTGTCAGAAGCTTTTCCTCTCAGAATTGTAGAGTTGTTGCCCATAGAGAAATAAGTGCCCTTTAGGACATGGTTCAAGTATAGGAGTAGTTTAGCCTGTCTTGTGTCTGAGAGGACAGAGGAATTTATCAAGAAAATCATATAGGTTTTTACAGTTGACTGAGATTTGAATTTAGGAATTTAAGGTGGAAAGTTGATGTTTTGACTCAGGCAAACCAGAAGGGAGAGGTTTCTGCTGCATTTTAGAGACGTGAGGTGAGTTTCCTTTCACATAAACCAACATTAGTCATGTATTTCCAAGAATAACATGTCTCACTGTCATCTCAGCCTGGGATTATCTCTGTGTCCTGGAGACAGGCAGACACCTGGGAGACAATTTCAGTGAGCAGAACATTCTGCAGTTGTGGGAAGTGTTTATTATGCTAAATCATTGTTTCTCACTTCATTTCACATAATCATAACTTCTGTGGCATTCCCGTCTTTGACCTTCAGTATAGATCAGAGGACACAGTTGAAATCAAATACATTGTTTATGTGGGTTTGGCCCCCTCCAGTTATAGGATTATTTTTTTCCTTTAAGTTTTCCCTCTCTCTCTCTTTCTCCCCCCTCCTGCCCGTATTCAGTATTTCAATACTATTGTCTCTTAAATATGGTTACCAAATTCGGTGCTCTCAGTTTTTGTTTGTTTGTTTGTTTTTGTTTTGTTTTGCTTTGTATAGAATAGATACCCCTTTCACAGAAGTTATCAGGAAATTCTTTACAAGTCATTATGTATGGAAAATACTGTGATAACTTTCTCTTCCTTGCACAGATATATATGAAAGATATTTTCTTTCCTTTAAGTAGGAAATTAAAAAGCAGACAATTATAACAATATTCAAACGTTACAATAAATAATCCAGAAAAATCAGTCAAAATTGATGACAAATAGTTGATTTGCTCACTTTCATATTTTAGATAAAGGTTTGCTTGTTTTGTGTGGGCTCATGAAGGGAAAGATGCTTGCAATATTTTATATCTTGTTCAGGACTCAGTATTTAAATCAGTCTTTGGGCTCAGACCCATTTCCATAGTAAATAAACTCTAACCAGATGTTATACTTCATTTCCACTCTTAAGTAAAATTAAGCTGGATCCTGACCTTGAGCCTATGGTTGTACAGAGCTTTAAATGCTATACTTGTGCACATTCAACTCCAATGTTACAGTTGTAGGGTCATAGAAAGGTGACAGATGCGATCATACACTTCCTACTGTAGATGATTAATTACAGAGAGAGGTCTTTGCATAGACTAGACCTGAAAATTTCAGCTGATTCCCTCAGCAAGGTTCTTGGCAAACCTAGAGGAGCAACACTGTTAATTCAAGCCAGCTAGTGTCCATTGTGTTATCAAATATTTCCTTACCATCCAGGCTGATAAAAACAGTGAAATTTCAGCTAAAACTGATAGAAATTTGGATCTCAAAAAATAAATAAATAAATAAAAATAAAAAAAAGCCATCAATATCCCCAGCATTATGTAGCTGCTATTAACATCAAGCTTATATATTGTAATTTTATTTCTTAAACTACACAGATAGTGCTTAGATGTATGGATTTATTATCACATTTGGCATATATTATTTATAGCATAAGAAAGGTGAAACATCTTGCAGCATGCGTGTAAAGATTAGGATTTATTGTCCAGGAATCCTTGAACAATTTTATCAAAAGCCCATTTCTAGGTGGTGTTTTTCTGCAATAAATCATACAGCAGAAATCTATCAGTGGACACCAGGAGGAGATAAATGAGAGCAGAGGAAAGAGGGTCATCACAGATTTTTTTTTTTTTTTTCTGTATCATGACCTGTCATTGGCAGAAATCCATTTATTACTGTACATGAATGATTTTTTTTCCTTACTCACTGGGTTTGCCATTCTGGGGACTGTTATCTGAAATAAAATGAAAACTTCACAGAATGTAAGCTTTCAGGAACCATGAAAACAGAGATAACTTAAAGACCACAGGTGCAAAGACTAACATTATTTCTCTTTCTCTCTCTCTCCCTCCCCTCGCTCTTTCTCTCTTACCTCCACCTTCTACATACTAACAAATTGTTTTAAAGTTTTTTATTATGGAAGTAGGGAAGGGGGACCATAGACCTGATGCCATGGAGGTCAATAAAAGAATTACTAAACTCAACTGGTTGGTACATGCAAGAAGGAGACAAAATTCTCAGTTGCTCAATTAGAAGTGGGTGAACTCTAGTTGAGCTGCATTTACCCCAGATAAAGTTCTTCAGGACACCTCCAACCCTTATTAATGAAATAAAGGTATGTTTGTCTTTAAGTAAGGGGCAATGGGGGAAAGAATAATGAAGAGGGCCAAAATGTAGCAATTTTAGTTAGATTGCAATTAATCAAGATGGGTAGGAACGCTGCAACCTCAGTGAATATTATTATCCAAATAGTCTCCTCCAGAATGATCCATCGTGCTCTAAGCAGCTGGTGCGGGATGTAGGTAGGTAACAGGGCCCTCACTCAGGACAGAATGATGCTTAGAGGAGTCAGGTTTCTGGGAAACAGGAGGAGAGGCAAGACACAGGTCTTTCAGAGAGTGGGGGTGAAAGGTTTTTAATACAACAGCAAAAGCTTTAATGCCAATCAGGAGGGATTTGTACATTTGATTTGTACAAGTAAGACACCACTGCAGCACATGCTATTTAAGAGACCCAGGTTGTGGCCCTTCTGGAAAGCCTGGATTATTTCTGCTATATTAATTCAGCATTTTATCACAGAGCTGAAGTTTACCTTTATCTGTTTACCTTTTGGATATATGCCATGAGCAACTTTCTTTCCCTGGGCTAGATAATACAGAAACCTAGCCCAGGGAAATTTTTATATCCTAGCTATATGAATGCTGGGGGTTTCCATTCTTCTTTGGAAACAGATGAAACAAGGAACTAATTCATTTGTGCAAGCTGATGCTCCAGTTGCTCCTCATCAACCATGAAAATGGCAGGACTGTTATGCTATTGGCCTGAAGATCTCACTGCATGTTGACCACCAAAACAAGATCTTTCCTTCCCACTTCTGGATTTTTGTCACGTCAGCTCTACACTACAGTGAATCATCCTTGTGGAAGTCAGGTCTCAACGCCAGATACATCTCTATGCTGCCATGAGGCAGGTCTCTTCTGAGTGTGTATGCTATACATAAAGAAATAATCCAGATTTTAATGGGAAGGTTTTGATTTTTCTCAAAAATCCATGAGCTGCAAACATACTTTACATTGAATGCACACAAAATTTGCATGTGTAAAAACACTTTCTTGTTTGTTCCATGTGATCTGTAACAATTACACACATAGACTTCATTCTAATGGGTTCCAACACATGTGCATATTTTTAATCTTTCAGGATTAAACTTTAATCATTTTTTAATTTTTCAAACTCTCCTTGAAATGTAGTTTTTGATCATTTTCCTGGTTGCTTGTATAAATCTTTTGCACCAAAGGAAGAAATTCATTCAAAGTAGGAAAAAGTGACATAGTAAAAGAAGGAAAATTTGCCACAAGTATTCACATATGACAAGAACCTCTTATTTTTTATTTTCTCTTGCCTTCAATTTTGTCTTCAATATGCAACCTCTATTCAGATTTATTACAAAAAAAACATTTGTCATTAATCTCATTATCTGTTAAAATACCAGACTTTTGCCATAGGACTCCAAATGGGGTTGCATAGGGAAAGCTTCCCATCTCTGCTCTGCAGTAGTTTTATTCAACTCTTAATTGTCAGGATCAAGTAGCACAGAAGCAAAATGAGATAGCTCTTCCTCTTTCTACCACACAGCTAATGGTAGAAAGACCACATTCTACGTATGTTTTAATGCACTTCTATATTTTTGACATCATAGGTTCTGTGACTAGAAGTGCTAGCCATATGAGCTGAATTAAATTGTGGTCACTTTTGTTAGACATTGGAACAGGCTGCCCAGGGAAGTGGTGGAGTCACCATCCCTGGAAGTCTTTAAAAGAAGTTTAGATGTAGAGCTTAGGGATATGGTTTAGTGGGGACTGTTAGTGTTAGGTCAGTGGTTGGACTTGATGATCTTGAGGTCTCTTCCAACCTAGAAATTCTGTGATTCTGTGATTCACTTTGCTTCATCCACGTATATTCTTATCTGACTTGCACTTTAGAAAATTTTAAGAAATCCTATTTTTTCAGATATAAGATCATTACTACTATTTCTGGATAAGTTAATTTTCAGGTGCCTGGAAGATTTTATCCCTTGGAATCACAACAGCTACAGACATGAACAATAATTTGTAGCTACCACATAAAATGAATGGCTCACCATATTAACCCACATCTCAAATTAAAACTAAACTCTACTAAATAGCTTAACCCGTGTGCAAAGGAGGATATTGTGAATGTCTAGGATGTCTATTCTAATATTATATTAGAATATAAATTTATTTGTGTAAACCAGGAAAAAAAAAAAAAAGGCTGCAGGGCAAATTGGAAGTTTTAAGTTCTTAAGACTTGCATTCATCTTAAATCTCTGTATTTCTTCTTCACTGCAGAGTGAAAATAAGCAGTAAAACAAGCAATAGTTTACACTACTCCAGTCTAGCTTCTTTTGGGGAAAGACAGTTTGTATCTTTCTTTTTAGTATATTGGTTGAAACCTTTAATTATAACCAATTGAATCTCCTTAAAGATTAGGGGGCCCACATAGACAGGTTGTGTCTACCCAGTTATTATCTAGAGCTCAACCACAGATTAATGTGGGTGAATTTTCTATGATATCATGCACTTTTACCTATTATGAAAATCTAAGATATATGCCACCTAACCTTTCATTTTAATATTCATGCTGGTTTTAAGTGTCTATTTCTCATATATGCTACAATCAAATGCTTCCTCGAGGCAAATTCTGTTCCACAGACTGCAAGTTGGATGCAGCAGCATGGGGATTATTTCAAATGAGGAGATGGGGGGAGGATCTTGGAGGTGTCTGCAACATGATTATGGGAATCTGAGACTTATAGGAATATATAGGAATATTGCGCTTGTGGGAAGCCAATTAATCAGGGCCTTACAGAAACCCCAGAGCAAATGGCACTGAAGGTGGGGAAGGGGTAACCTGGATGGATCAAGGTGTGTCATGTGTTCACCCAAATGTGGATAATATCTTGACATTAAACCAAATACTGCCCTAGGTGTCACACGGAAATGACAAGACTCTTTTGCCTGTTCTGTTTTGGACAAGGCTGGGCAGTAGACAAGGTAGAAAGAAGCAGAGAAGATAAATAAAAAGGCTCCTTACATTGGCACAGTAGGTGGCATAACTGTCCTACCATCATTTGTCTGGAGTTCATGCAGGGGATGAGAAGGCAAAGCGATGCTTCATACTGGGCAAATGTCTTCATTCTGGTGTGGGACATGTCTTTGTTCTGGTGTGGATAAGAGGCTGGAGGACTTCCCTCTGTAGACAACCCCTGTGGTAAAGACAGCTTCCTGGCATGTTTCTGGAGTAAAAGTCTTGGTCCCTCTTTCCATGTTAACATTGGAAGACTAAGTTTGTAAATAATTTTGGCAGAGAGGGAACCCGCAGAGGTATGTGTATCTGTATGTGTATCACATACTAGATGTGTTTAGGACCTAAATATTATCATGTTGCTAAGAATCTAGCACATCAAACAAATTCCTTGGCTTCTTCTGTTTCGTTACTACAGAAATTCATTCAAGGTAAAGATCCCTCATGCACACTCCCAGCAATACCATATTGTGTCTGCTTGGCTCATTCTGCTGCACAGAACAGTTTTGTTGTCCATATCTACCTTTGGATGTTAGTGCTTACAGCATCCATGAGATTTCTGCACATAAAGCAACGTGTGAATGTAGCAGAGGAGTTTTAGCGTTAATGCAAAAGATGTAAAAATGAGTTGGGAGCTAGAAAACTGTTCATACTTCAGACGTCTGGCATGTTATATGCATCTTCTGCAGGGAAAGATCTCAACATCTGTGGGAACTGGAATACTGAATGGGAAGTGCAAGGAAGTCTGTGGGGCTCCAGCCCATTTATGCATCAATAGGACTGCACATTACAGAATTTCTTCTGCTGTTCACAAGCACTTAATTCTCTTGGGAAAATGTAGGTACAGCAATTACATGACACCTCTTCTACCAGTGCCTATTCCTGAGACATCATGAGCAAGTGTTATATAATAAGCAGTATCATTTAAGGCTCCTATGATCTCCTAGATGCTTTCTAATGGCCTCAGTCCATGAAAGGGCAGTATAGAACCTGCTTGTGTCACCTATGCAGATATGTCCTTCACCCTTCACTATTCTTTTCTCCACCTAGTGTTAAAAAAAATATTCACCAAACAAGACTTTGGATGTAATCTCCTCTTTCTTGCCTTTAAAGGTGTAGGTTTGACAACAAGTAAGGACAGATCCAGAGTATCCAATTCACTTTATTTTTCAAATAAGCTTACAAAAGTGTTTATACATCAGTGCATTTTTAAAAATAGTACAAAGTTGGAAATGTGAGCTTTAGCTAAATAATGTGAGGGACTTATACTATTTTCCACTTTTAACATTCTTTTTCTTAAAAATGAAAGTAAAAGTGACTGTTGGGAACAGACAAAATACCTAGAGTGGAAATGACTGAAGACTTAATTTAATTGTTTGGATATTCTTCATAGCTGCATTTTTTTAAAAGAAGGATAGAAGGAAATTCTCCAAGTGAAATTCCTCACCATATTCAGTTCTCTCTGTTCCTTATGTTTTACTGAGAAGGCCTCCTCAGTTTTCATGCCACATTGGAGAACAGATTAAAAAATAATTTAGTGGAGAAAATTTTTATATATTTCTCCAGTCAGAAGGCCAGTGTGTGTAATCTATATAGTGAAGGGTAAAATAGATCCTTTTGTTGAAAAATGTTGTAGGGAATAATAGGAAAAATGCCGATAGGATTATAATTTTAACCCAATAATAATATTTTATATCTTTTAAAAGATAAAATGATGACTGTATATAATAAAATGACACATATCATTTTATAATAAAATGACCATAATAAAATGACTATAGGGATGGTGCTAAAAACAATCCCCTCTAACACACACTAGAAGTGCTAATGCAGGATCAGGGCCACAACTTATAATATTCCAGAAATACTATTTTCAAGGCTTTTACCATTACTGTGAAAGAGATCAGAGTAAATATTCACAGTCAATCTATTTTTCAAATCTTCCTACCTATGAGTCCCAGAGAAGCATAGGGTGGTGTATCATGTTTCTAGAACTTATGGATCTAATTGGGATATTGTTCTGTACACACTGTTAGACACTGTAGTGACAAGACGAATCTTAGCCAACATTGGCAGTGAGCCAGCCCATACCTTCTGTGAGTAAAATGCAGGGCAATTAAAGTGTAAGCGCTGAAGGAGCACTGCCGAGAGAGCACAAAAATAGCCATCAAGTAAAGCACTTGGAAAATATATTTCTTTGGCATATTGGAGGATTATTGTTCCAGCTGTTCATTTCTTTCCTTAGTGTCTACCCCTGAAAGGGATCTTTTTTCCATCTTCAGATTTTCATGTTTTAGAGAAGTTGGCAGATTCCATGGGGTTGAGATGATTTTTTCAGGGGACAGTGAAAACTGATTTTTCCTTATGAGAGTTAAAGTGGGAAGACATTAAAGAGAAAGAGCTATGAGAACTGTGTTATGAAATGGAGCTTTTTACAAAATACATGAGCTCAGGACCCTGTGTACATATCACATGTTGCAGAATGTTATATAGAGCAGTTACATTCTGCACACAGCTACAGAGAAATACTGAAACTAGTCAGAGCAATGAGAACTAGGGATCACCCACTGGAATTAAAGAATACACAAACATCTAAATATCATTTTCATTCCCATTCCCAGTCCAAGCTGCTGACCACAACATGTATTTTCCCTTCATGCAGATATGCATGAAGGAAAGCATAGCAGGTGTACATGCTTTTACAGATTAAAACGGAGGTCTTTACTGAATCTCTGGCTTCCCTGGATAGTCTTGTGGGCTTTTTTTTTCCTGTTGTTTGTTTGTTTTTCCCCTCAGAATATATTTCTCTAATAGAGATTTTGTCAGCTATTTTACATCTGCAAGGTATTTATTTTCTATGTAGTTATAGAGAGAATTTTTATTCATCTTGTTGTTTGCAGGCAGATTTGCATACTGTCTCTCTAATAGCAATTCAAGAAGTTACAGAAATAAGCTCCATATGGACAACTATGGATGTATTTATTAATCTGAATCTCTCAAAAGTAACATCCAAAATCTTTCCTAAAATTAATTTCTTTGTATCATGTCCATGTCAGGTCATCAGCAGCAGATGAAACATTTTTTGTTTACATTTGAAATTTAATATTTTATGAAAAACAATCATTTATATAGCAGGAAGAAAAGGTTATATTGCAGAGGTCAGATTTTTACAATTTTCTTTTTATGGAGCAAGCCTTTGGGATATTATAATGGTATGTCAGCTAAGCACCTACATGGCTCTACAAGGTCAAGCAGAGAGTTACAACGGGTATATTTTATGTATGTATCTTGTGAGTGTTGTCCCAGCATGCTCCAACCCCCCCGCCCCCCCCCCCCCAATAAACCATTTTAGTGCTTTACGATAACACAGCTTTGTGTTTCATAGGTTGTTTTTTTTTTCCTTTGAATGAATGTTAAATTCATACATGTACAAATGTCAATAATAAAAATTTACCCATTTCTTCCTGGGGTCACTTAATGACATTGTTAAGATTCTTAATGTAGCTACTAGGTGAAAGAGCTGCCAGGACTGCATAAAGGATGAGTTGTTCTCCTTCTGCCATGGCCCCAGCTGATTTACAACCACTTTGTGTTTGATGTTGGACAGGATAATTTCATCAGTCTCCAGCCCTTGTGATCATGTCCCAAAATGACTACTCAGGTGAAGCCCTAGCCGAAGATTGCTTGTCACCTGTAGGAAGTAGCTGTCTACTATGAGTAGTCTTTACTCATAAATGTAATCATCTGTTAGTTATTCATTGAGCTATACTTCATGGTCTAGATGTAGTAGTAAGGATAATATACAAACACCTCACAAGGAAAATGCTTTGAAACAACAGATGTGTCTGTTAAAAACCTTGTTTTTTTACGATGGGACAGCATCTTAAACGGAAGTAACTGGCTTCCAAGTTCATCTCTGAAGGTTACTTCAGAAAACCTGTCAAAGCCTCCCCCTTCCCCGAGTGATTCACTGCAGTAAATGGCCTGTGGTTAAAAACAATGATTTCTTAAAAGTCCAACACCAGCATTGTTGTAGTGATTTAAGGCAGTCAGAGCAAGACAGGTATAAACCTTTTGTGTGATATTGTTTTGAGAGTGTGTGATGTTATGATAGAGGTATCTGTGAGAAAAGTATAATACAGCTATGCCTCTGGGGGCAAATTCTTATTTATTTTGGTTAAGTTCATTGAAATCAGGGATGATGTGTCTATTTCTAGTACAAGTGATGCATTTTCATCACATCCAGACATATAATTTTGCATGAAACAGCTAATACTCTTCCATTTCTGATATTCAGGTGGGCTTAACCTGACATTTTTCTTGTATTTTATAATAAATAAAATTCTTGGTGCAGAAGAAGAGTAACTAGTAAGAATTCTGTAAAAGCATTATAAAATTGCCAAAAGGAAAAGTGGTGCTGTTATTAGGCCAATACTGCTGTAAATGATAAATTAAAAAGGCAACATGAAGAGGCTGAAAAGTAGTGACAGCTACAATGAGTACATTTTCTCCTTTCTCAGTGTGAGACCACAGTGCAGGAATATATGAACTTAGAATCCCTTTGTGAAATTCGTGCTCATTTTAGCTGTCACTGCTGCAGGTGATGGGCACTCACAACCTGTTGTTTCTGCTTTGTGCTTATGAAAATTCAAGGGATAAATTCTAGTAACAAAGGAGTAAACATCCTGATAATATAAGCATGTTCCTAATTGGGAATTCTGGATGGTATTTGAAATATATTTTGGAATTTATCCAATACTTGTGATATAAAAAACAGACACATATTTAATTTCTTCAATTATAGTTGGAGAAACAAGTGTGCTATTCTATATGTTTTAGTTACATTTATTTTACAAAGACACTTCCAAGGTTAGAATGAATACTATTTTTCCCCCTTGGATTTATTTCTTAAGGTCTGTTTTCAATATTACTTGCATTAAAAAAAAAAAAAAAAAAAAAAAAATTGAAATCAGAAGGTGTGCAGAGTTGACATCTGGTCCGAGATGAGTTTCTGAATTACTTTTTTTTTTTTTTTTTTTTTTAACAGAGACTAGAACTCAATAGTGCCGTAGAAGAACAAGCTGTTCTTCCACAGACCATATTTTCAAACCATATTCTGTTAGTATAGCTCTTTATGTTACTAATTTAAATAGCTCTTTAGAAGAACTTACATTTTAGAAATGCACTTAGGGAGAGATTACCTGTTTTGTTTCTAAAACTATTTATTTTGTTCTTTACCATTTTAGCTTTGCTTCCCTGGCATGACAGTTCCATTTTTTCTCTCTATACCTGGAAGTTCCCATGGCTTGCATCTGCTTTTACCTTTATACAGAGCTTTTTAGAGAAAAGATGTGTCTTACTGTGGTGGCTCTTTAGTGCCCATCCATGCTGCTGAGCACACAACTGAGAGCAAGAGGGCAGGAACAAACCTACTTTTTCTCATTCTTTTGACTTAAAACTGAAAACAAGAGGCTATGTATTTTTTTAATTACTAATGAAATACCATTTATTGTCTGGAGAGTTTGTATTGCTCTGGTCAGCACAGGAATATGTTTTTAGTATCTAAGTGGTGAAATTCTTCTCCGAAAGGTATCTCTCAAGAGATACCTACTGAGCAGCTCCTCCCTGATTGCAACAGTGCTAACCATGGTAATAAAGGTGTTACATTTAATAAGATTTTTCCATGTATAACCATGAAGAAAGAGCCTTTGGCAATTGAAGCAACACTTTCTAGCAGCCAAAACCCTTTGTCTCCTATGACTGTGCATGTAAGCATGCACAAACTGACTTGAGTCATGAATATCCCGTTTGTCCCTGCATTACACAAGCCATACCTTGTAGTTCACTCAGTGGTCTTCCACAGAGGTGTCTGTAGAACAAGTTTTACTACTTTAGCTTCCACAAATATGCCTTGTCCTGTCAACTCTCACACACTCTCCCTACACACTGTGCACACAGATAAGTCATTTACTGTTACCTTATTTTTATCTCCTACCTCTTTGTTTCATGGACCTGTTACATCCTGCCTTAAACCAGGGCTGGATACAGGTAGAGAAGGGGCAATCTTTTGGCAAACATTAGCGCAGTTTTGGTAAACATCAGCACTTACGATGAATGATCAGAGTTGTTCTGCTGCAAATCTACCAAGAATGGTAAAAATTTTATACTCATCCCATTGCCTTATTGTGTGCTTACTGCCAGATAAGATCCTGCAAGACTTTTGAGTGGAGTTAGTGTGAAATTGGTTTAATATGTTTTCTATGGTACTTTATTGATGGGGACCAGTGCTGTTCCTGCTGTTATTAAGGACGTTGCAGGTCAGATCTTCAGGAAGCACTCCACTGATACTCGTATTGTAGTCAACAGCAGGTTGTCTGGGATCACCTCCTCATAAGAAACATGCAAATGTCAGCACCTTCCCTTTACAATAGAAATTATCTAGTAAGCCAGATAATGAATGCTTACAAGAATGTGGATTTTATGTTATCTTTAAAGTAGGTAAATGTAAAATTTGCTATAAATTAAGAAGAAGAAAAAAAGCAGGTAATCTGTAGCTTTTTGTTATTATGTGTTGAAATAGCATAACTGTTATTGTCCAGACTAGCAAACTGAGTTGTGTGTGCAAATGGCTCATCAGATGGAATTGGTGTTTCAGTGCATTAATTAGCAGTGCTTTAGCCATTAGATGTCATACTCTAGAGAGCAGGGATGAAACTTGATCCTGACATGTCTATGTTCTGAAGGCCCCCTTCCCTTCCAACCTATAGATTAATAGGTTTTCTAAATTTAAAATAATGCATATTTACATCTGTCTTTTTATTTTTTTTCTAATCAAGATTCTTTTTATGCAAAGAATGTTTTTTTTGTTGTTGTTTTTGTTTTATTTATTATTCCTGTAGCTTTTTCTTAAAAGATACGTTTCTTTTCTCGCTCTCATTTATGTTCTTCTATCTGCAGTTTTTCCCCTTCTATCACTCACTAAAAAGATGTGACCATAGAGGCAGCAATGTCTATTTTTCCAGGCTACTTTTATGTATGGTACTAACTTGCTTCCTTTCCTGTTTCAGATAGTTCAACTTAACACTGATTGTGAAAATGAAGAGCTAACTTCTTCCCCAGAACTGGAAACAGCAATTTGCCAATACTGATTTGCTGGATCTTGTGATTTAGTTCCAGATCTAGGAGATAGTTAAGCTTTTTACAAATATTGATGCAGATAATCTCAAGTGAAGGAGTGACCTGCAAATAATACTGATTATTGCTTTGACTATTCCCACTATCAGGTACAGAAATAATCAGAAAGTTGGAAAATGTAAAGACAATGGGATAAGTGGCCATCATAATGATGAAGGTATGAATGAATGAATGAAGGTAAGGGTTGTTTAATATAGACCGTTCTTTTCATCAAAGAAATCTTTCTAAGGAAAATCTTGCTTGTCCCTACTTCTGAGTTATAATATGGTTATCTATGCAGAAAAACTCTCAAGAAAAGAGAATTATTTTCTACTTCTAAACCTTGCAGCTGCAATAAAACAGCATCAACGGCCTTAGCAGAGTCCTTATTTTAGAAGATATTTTCTTACTTGATTTTTAAACATTTACAGGATAGATGTGTTAGTCTAAATTAGTCATCCTGGCCTCAGTTTATAGGAATATATGAAGAAGCACTATATATCAATACATGGTGATTCACCACATCCTAAGATAGGCCAGATGAATCACCTTTTGTAGATATGCATGGCTTTTGATGACTGTAGAAGTAATTTAACATATTCATCTCAGACACAGGCATATCTTTGAGGTGCTCAGCTTAGGGTAGCTGACTACCATCTTTTTCACATTTGCCAAGTGTGAATGAAGACCAGTAGATATGCATATCACGGTGCTGCACACCAGCTGGTTTTCCCAGGCTGTAAGCTACCTGCTGAGTGCTGGGGAAGGTTTTTCACAGGCTCTCACACTTTAGTCTCTGCACTGACTCCCAAGGTCTGTTGTTATTTTTCACGCAGAGGAGCTAAAGGCAATGTCTTCTGTTAGTTAAAAAAAATAAAAAAAAATAAAATAAAATTGTGATTTGCTTTGTTATCCCTGAGATCTGAAACTTGGCTAAGAACTTCCCATTCAGCTGGTGTGTAGCTTTAAAAATACATTTTTACCACTGAGATCTAGCTGCTTCAAATGCTGTTAGTGTACAAAGAAATCATATTGGTTTGAATGTGTGCTGTGATGTTTAAAGTCAAAAAATATATATTTTGACTAAAATGAAAAATGAGTCCCTTAATTTGAATAATGTAAAATTTGTAATAATAAAAAAAAAAAAAAAAAAAAAAAAAAACTTGAAGCCCAGCATTAGTTACTGCAGTGCAAATGTGTCTTTTTTAACTGCTTAAGAAGTTTTTCCTATTTCTTGAGAGAATTTACGAAGAAATGCTTTTCAGATGAATTTACCTCGTATTTGCCTGTGCCTGTTGAATGGCAGTATAATCAAATAATTCTGGTGCTCTGCATAATAATAACTTTTTTAATTCCAGTGATACATTTGATGCCTACTTTTGCTAATTTGCTTTGAGCAACTTTTTCTATATAATAAAAACTTAAGAATAAAATGCTGGTTTTAAAACTACAAACATTCAACAGATGATGTAAAAACAAGACGGAAAGTTCACTGTTTTGCCTCAGTAGGACAACATATTTGTCTCCTTGTGGTTCCATTAGGATGTTATCAGTTCAGCACTCACTAATGTGCTCTTATTTGATCCTGTGAAAATGTCAACCATGAGTGTCAGCTAATATTGCTGAGATTGTTATTAAGATTTTTTCCAGTGCTGTGAAGGAGGTAAAAATGCTGGGCATAATGTGCTTTCTTGTCCAGGGGAGGCAGTAATAGTTACTAGGGAAGAGGTGGGGAGTCAGTTACCGCAGAGTTGTCTGCATCAATCAGAAAGTATTACAACCACACAGCTTTTAACACCACATTTTATGTTGGTGCATGAATGGATTTTGCAGAAAAGTTGTCTGTGACAACCAGGGATGAATGAATCATTTTTCCTGGGAAGGAAGACACTTTTTATTGTTGTTCCTGCTTCCCAGCTCTCATTACACTGTGGTTACAAGCAATTTTCAGTCATTGCTCTTCCACTACATTTAGATGTGGAAGATAGTCATGCTTAGTTATGGTCTCTGTGGCAATGTCATTGCCCTATCCCTGTCTTGATTCTACTTTGCCTCATCTCTCTCCTCAAATTCCCATCACATCAGTATGTACAGCCCTTGCTAACCACTGTTTCACAACTAGAGGAGAAGAAGACAAGGTTAGTAGCAGGTTCTTCTCTGCTCACCTTCTTCCACCAAAGCAGTTTTTCTGGCTAGAGTCTTCATGGGAAGTAGGCAAGGACATCAAAACAGTGGTCAGCAGGCACTTCTACTTCCTTCAGAAAAACACTTAAGGAGCCTTAGGTGGTGACTTCAAAGGCTTTTTATTCACTGCCCAGAGGAATGGATATTTTGTAATACAAAATGAATCAAATTTCAAAGCCTGTAAAGGTCAAAAACAGCCTCTGGCCAAACAAGAGGAAGAGGCCAATGGGAATTACACCTCCACAAGAGGCCACTTCAACACAAACAGCTCTTGTGAAGTCGCACCTGCAAAGAGTTAACCACAAACCTCCACACTGCCTGATGGATGAGAAGTGATCACTCACATCACAGACAGGTAGGGACCAGAAAGGCTGGGCTGATGAAGCCTTACAGCCTTACCTGCTTTTATTCTTCAAGCTCTTAGTTTATGCTGCTTTAGGCTTGCTTGAGGTAGGGTGTCGAGCTTTCGTTTTCTTTTTTTTTTTTTTTCATTGCTTTTTTCATTGCTGCTTAAGCTAGATTGGACATTGTTGGTATAAAAATCCCTCTGTTGTGATAGTACTCATGGTCCTTACATAAGTGCAGGAGATGGAAAGTCAGGGAGAACATGGGAACTCATCACAATTTAGCAGCTTCCTCCCCTCCCCAAATTAGTCCTCTCTGAATTATGGCTAATATTATTTCTATTTTCTATATGGAACAATACAGACCTATGTGATTTTTCAAAGGAACTGGTTAAAAAGTACCCTTCTGTCACTGATTTAAACATTTGTCACTCTGAGTGGAATACAATGGATAAGAATAATCACAATCATGCAAATACTCAGAATAAAGGGTTAAAGTAAGACTTTAAGCCGTCTGCCTTACTCAAAGCCAATATGGCATTAATGTCTTTCCTATTAAAATCTTCATACTTCACCTTATCATCAGATATTCTAGCAATTTCACAGAAAACAATCTTTAAAAAGTTTTCTTTTTCTGTTCAAGAAAAAATTGAAATGTTTTGGTATCTTGCCACCTGAAACAAACAAACAAACAAACAAACAAACAAAAACAGTTGGTACAGGCATTAGAAGAGAAGCCTCGTAAAAATATGTATATATATATTGTTGGTAGACAGTGAGCTGAACACGAGCCAAGGGTGTTCTCTAGCAACAAGGAAGGTCAACAGCATCCTGGACTGCATTAACAGGAGAAAAAAAAAAAGAATAATAATAATAATAATAATAATAAAAAAAAAAAAACACAGTAGATTATTATTTGCCTTTACATGGCACTTTTTTTGACCATATATATAATACTGCATCCTGCTGTGGGTCCCCAGTACAAGAAAAACTTTGATTACCTGGAGGAGGTTCAGCAGAGAGTCACCAAGATGATTCACCAAGATGAAGCACTTGACAATGAGGAGAAGCTGAGTGAGCTGGGCTGACCTGACATTTTTGGTAGTCTGACAGCAGCCTGACAGTGCCTACAGGTTGTTTACTGAGAATACAGGGCCATGTTCCTCACAGTTGTGTGTGATGGGAGGGCAAAAGAAAGAGACATTTAGTCTGTATTTTCACCATGACACTCCAGCAGTGGAAGATATTACTCAGAGAGGATTTGCAGTCTCCATCGCTTGAGATTTTCAAGACCAGACTGGATAAAGCCCTGGTGCAAAATTATCTGAACATTCAAGCTGGTTTTGTTTTGAGCAAGAGGTTGGACAAGAGATGTCCTGATGTTCCTTTGCATCTGAATTATTATGTGAGCCAGTGATTATTCCCAGACATGGAGATGCTGGATGCTGGTGTCACTTTAATGGTCAGAAAAGTCCTGAGCCCCAATACTTGCATTTAAACAGATTTTTAAATTAAGTAGCTAATTTGGAGTAATCAGAAAATAAGTATAAAATGAGAAAAAAAAATCAGCATGTAGCTTGATTTTTTGTTGTTGTTGTTGAAGGCAGAACCCACCTTCACTTGAGAATGGTGTGTAAAAGACAGCACAAGTGTCATCTGGACCAGGCTAAACAGAGGCAGCACTTTTGTTGCCCTGGCCCATGTCATGGCCTTCTATGTGAACAACATCAGAGCCATCACATTTCAGCTGCCACCACAGGGTGCCTGCAAACGGAAGAGAGAGAAGTGGTGCTTTGTAGCTACCACCTGCAAATCTCTCATTATTGGCAGGTACTTTGCAAAGGAGTACTAGAACGGGATAATTGCTGGAGATAGAATTGGCAAGAGTAGTATATGGGAGACACATTCAATTGCACATGAGTATGGTAGGTGAACTATAAAAAAAGCAACCCTGCCATTATATGTTGAACAGCCGGCAACTCTGGATCTTCCATTTTGTTTACGGCAGAATGGACAAAAGGCTTGTAGTGCCGGCAGTAAATAGCTTGGGGACTGTATGCCTTGTAAAGGTATTCTGGATGCCTTTATGAGCCATAGCTCAAACTTTTGTGACAACAACAGTGAGGCATTACAAGTTTATTTGCAAGATTAAGTCTAAATGTTATCCCCAGAGTGCAGTATAAAAACTAATTATTTTTTTTTATTCTTTATCGTAGAGATCAACATGCTCCATAGGAATTTGCATTTCTATATGACCCCTGTGTAAGCCAGCTTGCATGGGAGGGGGAGCAATTTTGGTTTTGAGATTCATCAGTGGTGTTGTCCATCCTACTTAGCTATTCAATTTATTTCAAATATTCCACTAGCAAGTAAAATTGTGCAGCCAGCCTTACTAGGAAAACAAGTGCTTCTATGAGAAACACAATTACTACTTTTCATTATGTGACATTTTACTATGAATTTGTTTCTTACAGCTGCTCTGCCATATAGATTCTTTGATATCTCATGTAAGAAGTGAGTTCTCAATGCAGTCATTCTCTTACTGAGGGTACTGACTGGGTTTTTCCTCTAATTATACTTAAAAAAAAAACTTGATATCAAGTCATAGACTTTATACCTCATCTCTTTTTTGGGTTGTAATGGGTCTGTTTATCAATTAGAACAGTTCAAATTTTTATGTGAGAATTTTATTAGGGGGTCACAGATGTAAACATTTAGAGAGTGGATGCCTTCAGGATAGAAAAGTAAGAGAGGGACTGAAAAGTTAATTGAATTATTGAAAACACTTTTCATGTTTTACTTTGTCATCAAATTTGGGACTCACAGCCTTCACCATGCAAAATTTTTGCCAGACATTCAAGATTCACATCTCTCTCCAAGACCTTCCTGCTATACTGAGTAGGTGAACATTGTAAGGCAGAAGGGTGCTATCATAGAATAACAGAATTATTCAAGTTGGAAAAGACCTCTACAATCATCTAGCCCAACCTTTACTCTAGTACTAAAGTCCATAACTAAACCATGCTACTAAATTCAAAATCTACACTTATAATATTGTTAATCCACTTGTGTTATAAGCACTGTTTCCCCAGCCAATGTTTCTATTTCATTACACTTCTCAAATGCATAAGAGAATGTGGCAACCATTTTCAACAACTAGCAAATTTTCCAGATGATGTGTGTGCATTGTATGGGACAGCCTGCTCTATTTTGCCTTATTTTTCTCTTTTATTCCAGAATGAAAGTCATTCTATCAGACTGATAGGAAAGACATACCTTTCTGCATGGGTAAGCGAGAACTCATCTGGCTCTTACACTGCTGGCCCCACTATGTTTCTGCTGGGCTAAAAGACTACCCGTGTATTAAATCTATGGATTTGGGTCACTGTTGGCTCAGGAGGTCCAGTTATCTGCCAAATCAGTGAGTTTATACCATGCTTCTTGGACAGAAAGCTTACTCTTCAGTCCTTCAACAGCACATTGAGGAAAATCAGTTGCAGGTAGGGCTCTATTCTAGCTAAATTCACAAAGGCCACATAAAGATACGCAGAGAACCAACACTCCAGACTCTTTGACCACACAATCCTTAAATGTTTTGGCAGAGAAATATTTGTGGACGTTTTCTATCTACTTCTATATCTACTATCTATCAGTCTATCTATCTATCAGTCTATATATCTAGTCTTGCTTGACTTTGGTTTGGATACAAAAATACTCAGTTTAGAGGAAGCCAATGAAGTCTGCAGGCTTTCCATCCATTTCTGTGTAAAGACTCAGAGAAAAAATCAGCCTAAACAGAGCTTTCAAAGCTAACAGCTTTCCTGATTAACTCATCTTATTATCCAACACACTTCATTTTCTAGGGGAGAAAAAAATCTCAGAGATGGGAGAGAGTAAAACTGAAACAAACAAAAAATCACACTTTGAAATCCATCCGTTTGGCAGCTGTCCCTTTTTCATTTTGGCAGACAGAGGGCTGCTGGCAAGACTAGTGAGGTAAGGGTAAAAGACAAATGGTTCATCGTGAATCCTTTAACTAAGCTGGTATTTCAACACAGCATGTGCCAGCATTTTTCTTTGGCATACGCTTTATAGAATGTACATGACAACTGCATCAGCATTGTTAATATATTGGCATTACCTGCCTTATTATTCATCTCCCTTTGAATCAGACCTCAGACTTTCAGGAAAATATCAAACAGTCTGTTTTTTCCTAGATTTTTTTTTTTTAAGATAAAATTAAGCCTCTTGAAATGAGTCTATCATTGATCAGGATGCCATTTTTTGAATGCTGATACTGTAACCACCAAATTTCAATATGAATTGTATCAAACAGCTCTACTGTTTGTATGAATCAGTTCATGTAAAATAAATGCAAATAATAATATTAACCTGGGGGAAATAAAATCAGAAACATGGTTTTGGAGGGTTTATATAATTATTGTTTCTTTTTATTATGGCTTTCATCCTGAAAAACAACCTTCAGGTTTCAGGTACAAAAGTGGATAGATCAAGATGTACTGGTGAAAATGAAATATCTCAAATTTGGTAAGAAAATAAATAAAAAATTAAAAATAAAAAACCTGCAAGCCATGTTTTTCTTTTTTTTTTGTTCGTTTGTTTTTGTATAGCTAATGGCAAAATTCATAATTCATATTGATTTGAATCAACACTGCACAGTATACACATGGCAGTTAAGTTAAACCAACAAATTTGAATTAAAATATAGATAGAGTTACATTCCAAAGAGCTTAGGTTCTTTCATTTGTGAATTTTTTCTTTTTCATCTTTTTTTTTAAATATCTTACTTACATACTATCTGTCTTGTTTTGTCTTAACAAATTTAATTTTGTGTTACTAAAGGTCCCACACATGCCATAGCACCACATGCATGCACCTCTTTTCCAGAAGGGATTGCAGTCTCAAGAAGCCAGCCTATGAGGATTTACACTATGTCTGTATTTGAAATGAGGAAAAACATATCACCAAAGCTGATGTACAGGAAGACTTCATCCAATGTTTTCAAAGTAATTTTACTAATATTTAGCTGTAGAAATTCCTTATAAATGAATCTTTTTCCAACATAGAAGGACACTGTAAAAATCACTGTAGAGCTAGTAACTGAAGGGAATGCAATAAGATACATGTTATCCAGTGTGCTCTGTTCTGGCTTAAGTAAGTCTGCCTTCATTTCTCATCTCTGCTAACAGAAAATAAAAATTGCAAGAGTAAAATTACAAACTTTACCTGATCATGATGACTTCAAGGCTTTACTGCAGGAAAAATTGTTTGCAGGAAGAGACAAAAAAATATAGGTTTGGATTATTATTTTTTTTCCTATTAAGACTGATTCTAATGTTAGGATTTATTAATAGAAGGAGACTGAGAGCCTAAGAAGGCAATATGGAAGAGCTCAACAAGCTATAGAAAGAATGAATAACAAACCATATATTTTTCCTGCCGTGACAGGGCACTGCATAAAAACACCCAGGGATGGATGCAAACAATGTGCTGGGGAGAGTGACAATAAAACAGGGATGACAGTATAAAGAGAGAATGATGAATGTATTAGCACAGGTAAGAGAGTTAGATAAAAGATCACAGGGAATAGAAGAAAATTCATTCTAAGCAGATCTTGAATAGTGTAACAGGAAATAGTGCTATTGTTAGATGTGGATTCGATAGGGAATGGTGGTGACAACAGAGTGCTAGAATCTTTGAGTTTATATGGAGAGATTTATATTTATGCCTCTAGATATACATTTATAGATATTTATACTAAATATATATTTTGATATCCCTGTAATAAATTTCTATAACCATAACTGTATTTACTGTAGTTAACACCCTTTGCCTGCCTTACCTGCACTACATTCTCTATACTTTTCAGCTGGTTCTTTCCCTGAGCAGCTCAAAACTGCTGTCATAATAGCTGAAACCTGCCAGAATTCATTTTTTTTCTTTCTTCCCAAACACCTCCAGAGATAGGGAATTCTCCTCCTCTACTGCATTCTGCTTTGAAATACCTATCTTAAAATACTTCATTTGCTATGAGTTTAGGTATAAAGGTCCAATTTTTCTTATCTCCTGAGGAAAAGAGAGGACCTGGAAAACTGGGTTTCTTACTGAAACTAGTATTAATATAATAGACTGATTTTTTTTTTCTTTTTTTTTTTTTTTTTTTTTTTTTTCTGAAAAGTTGAAAGAAAGATGTTAGTGCACCAAAGGAAGTCTACAAAGCCAACTTGTGTGTGTGTGTGTGTGTGGTGGGGATTCATTTAAATCTTCATTTTCATTTTGAAAGATTTGTAACAATAAATCTATTGAAGTTGTATATATTTGACTACTGGCTACTTGCCAAAGATTAGTCTCTGAAACTGTTGTTTTTCAACAGTTGAACCAGCAAAGATGAAAAACCAATCAAGTTCAGCAGGCTTTACATTGGGTCTTTACATGCAAATAGTTCAACATAATTTTGTTTTATTGCTTGTTAGCACTCTCATGTTTCACCACTTATCCTTGCTCAATGAGTGGCTCTTTTTAAAACTGTTCTCTTCATGTCATTATTTTCCATACTGTAATATTAGAGATGTAGAGATCCCTGATTGCCTTTTTCAAAATGTATGTCATGTATTTGGGGTATTTGTTTGACATTGAATGAAACACAGCAGCACTGCCTAGAAATCTAGCAGAAGAACTGAAGAACACCATTTTTTTCTGATTCTATAAGTAGCTTTTAGAGAGGTTACTCAAAGGGGAAGAGAAAATTAACAAACTGAACCCCACTGAACATGCCAACACACAAATTAGGTGAAATTTGCTGTAACAGTTTCAGGACTGTGAACCATTTTTCAGGATTGCAGACCTTTGTTTTATATTTTCTCTCACAAACAGTATTTTCTGTATTATAGATCAAAATTTCCCTTTCCATGACATTCATTTATTAGCAGAGATTCAGTAGGCAAGCCTTGCTTGATGAGTCATCAGTTAAGAATATCACTTTCACTCAGAATGACTTGGCTGAAATGATTATTATGAGATAGATCAAATCCAGGCATTATTCAGCTGTAAGTCTAAGCATGACAAAAGTAGTCTGAAAAACACCAGAATTTGTATATTAAGATATTAACAGATGTTTCAGAAGACTGGTCAGAAAGGATTACTTTACAAAAGAAAATGTTTGTATTGGAGATTTTTTTTATTGACCTATGGTATGCTTATGGTTTGAAAGATGTGTTAAACAAAGAGAATGACAGTCTTTCAAAACTCTCACAGCTCTATAAATAACTCCACATAAAATGTACAGTATATATAAACAGCGTGACAAAGATTTTCTAAAAGGATTTTCTCTGCAGTAAAAGTAGTTAAAGCATCCCGTTGATGGCAGTTTTGAAGGATTCCTGAGAATGTGAGTGCTTTTGAGCTGGCAAACTCTTCATGAGTGAGAGTGAATATAAACAATGAACTTTTATGAGGTTGTAGCCATCCCAGCAAGATCCAAATGCAGCTTGAATGGAACTTCGCCAAGAAATGACTGCTCTGCATTTAGCAAAGCTTCAGCTAAGGGAACTGAAAAAAAAAAAAAAAAAAAAAAAAAAGAGAGAGAGAGAGAGTTCCAATAGTAAAAATATCTGCCAGCAACATTTTTGAGAATTTACCATCTGTGTCTTGCAACCATCAGTGAAACTCAGAGTGTTACTCCAACTGTTATTCAAGGTTCCTCATGATCAAGGTAGAACAGTTGTGAGAAAATAAAACAAGAATAGTGACAGCACAGATGTTGAAAACTCAAGTCAGTAGGCAAATAGCTCCCAAGTATGAAACGGTACACCACTGCTTCACTAGTCTAAAGAACTCAGTTTGTCCACTTATACATCTGAAAATATCAGTTTTCTATATTGCAAGTTGTGATTTTGTTTGGATATTCAGTGTTAGTGTTTTGTTTTTTTTTTTCCCCAAAAAATGCATGCATAATTCCCATTAACTTTTGTGGAAAATTATTCCCCTAAAAACAGGTCTATATATTTACTTTCTGGGGTGTAATGTGTATTGTCTCTAGCCAGTTGGTTCTTACTGTGCCAAGAACTTGTTAAAATGTAGTCACCACTAATTAATTTTTTGACTGGAGCTGAACTCTGAAAAAGTCTGCTGTTTTGGATCTTGCACCTAACCAAAATTTAGGGCCACATTCAAATGTGTGTGTGCTGTTGGAAATACACCTACTGAAAATGAAATAATCTAAGTAGTAGCTCAAACAACAGCTCAGACAGGAAAGTAGAGATGAATTTCAGAAGAAACACTGGAAGAAGTAAGTTATTAAATTAGTAATTCAATTCCTGTGAGCAACAGAAAGTAAAGAGGTCCTGCCTCTGTTGGTGGGGAAGGCCCGCAGAACTAGTGGAAGGAGAAGCTGATGGGTGAAGTAGCAAATCAGACTTCCTATGTGAATTTGAAAAACTACAGTTGGAAATAAAAGCTAGGGCCATATGCTGAGCTGTGAAAATTTAGGGGAAAAAAAAGGAACATGGTTTAGTACACTTGAGAAACTAGAGAAAAGTTACAGAGGCACAGAGAGAAACTTGAACAGGCAAGGTAATGAATGGATTTCTGCAGCATTTTATAATGGAATTATATGGGAATAGAATGTTTAATCTATCCAAATATGGTTGGTTTCTTTTTTTCTATGTTTTTGTGCAATATAAAAGTATTATTTCTTTCACAATTTAATGAGAATTCAAATGTCTGCATGGTGAAGATACTTTATTATTATTATTATTGTTATTATTATTAATTATTATTATTATTATTATTAAATAGATGACCCAGCCTTGTCTATGGTTTTAATGAAAAACATGTACTGGTACTTAAAGTTTGCTCTACTCTAACATTTAGATGTAATAATCTCCATATGATGGCTCTGTTTAATGTCCAACTATAAACAACTTGGCCCTGGAGCAGGAAAAGAATGTTCTGCAGAAATTAAAATATAATTATGATTACAATTTGCTTGTGTTAAGCAACAAAAACCATTATATTATGTTTGTTTGTTGTTGTTGTTTGTCGTTGTTGTTTTTCCCCATTCTAGAATTTAGAGAGATTTATTGTGTTATAATTATTCAGTACTCAATTTCTACAGTGCCAAGCTGCATATAGTAGAGTCTGTATATAATAGTTCGACATTTACTGATCCAGGTGTTTTAGACAAATGTTTTTGTTTCAAGATTTTTCAGTAGGAGAATGGTAATCACAAAATCATTTGGGTTGGAAGGAAACTCTTGATCCCACCTAGCGTAATTCTGGTACACAGGACTGTACCACTTTTGTGCCATTGTATAACATATTGCAAAGCAAACTCATGGTGTTAAGGTGAATAGAATGAGAATGAAGATAGAATAAGAATGGCCTAAACTTTTGTGAATAATTAGAAATTCATATTCTGAGTCTTTTCCTGCTAATTATTTCCTTTGATTTTCAGAATCAGGTGTTAATCTATGCTTTCTAAAGACCTCTAGCTGTATTTCTTTGGAGTCAGTTCAACAAGTAAGAAATCTTAAAGTTCCATATAAATTGTGTACATTTTTTAAGAAAACTCATATTCTAGTAAATATAGCATTGAACAGAATTACTGAAACCTGGGGTAGGCAATTGAAAGTAAAATGCTGGCAATGAAATCATGATCCATGACTTCATTGAGGACAAAATATCATTCAAAATTTCCTCAGAAACACCTTTGAGAAAATAAATAAATAAATAAATAAAATAAAATAAAATAAAATAAAGGCAACAACAACAAAACCATGAAAGTTATCAAAACCCTTTACATGAGTGATACAGACCTCAGTCCTAAATGCCTCACTCCATCTAGCAGAAAGTAGATGCTCAGATATTTCAGAAGACTCAGACTAAGAAGAGCCATGAGAAATGGCAAAAGAGATGCATAGGAAAAGTGGGTGGAAAAGACCCAGGGCCCCAGTGACCTGCCTTCTCAGGTTCTCAGGTAGCCATATCATAGCAAGTCACAGCACCTCTTTTGCAGACTTTCATAGAATATTCAGAAGTCTGAATACATTGAGAAGATCAATCTTTATCTCGTGCCAAAGGAGATTTTACAGGTGAGGGTAGCAGGTGGGGTAGCAGGTGGTCACCTGAGTTCTCAAAACAAAGCTAAAGACGAATACTGGAAGTTACAAGTTGAGTCTTTTTTTTTTTTTTTTTTTTTTTTGAGTAAGTACGATAAACCAAATGAAATGCATATGGATTAAAAACAAACAAACAAACAAACAAACAAACAACTTTGTTTTTAACACTCTTCCAAAAGCATTATCATCACTTGAACTTGTCAGGAAAAGAATACAGTGCAAAAACTCACATGACATTTCGAATGAATTGGTTACTTTCATGAAGCTATGATTTAATCTATCATCATGGTTAACTGCTGTTTCACCTAGGTACTTATTGGAGATCAGAGGGCTTCAATACCATTTAAAAGACAGTTTGAAACAGCAATAACTCTTACACATGTCAGTTAGCATCGGCCAAGAGAGTTTCTAATGTCTTTCCTACGTTTGTATAGTCTTAAGAATAAAAGTGGAAAATGTTTTTGGAAAAAAAAAAACAAGCAATAAAAAGCCTCCCTTGCTATATAATAAATAAACAGAAAAGGCTCCTTGACTAAGAACCATACAAGCATTTTACACGAGGAGGCATACGTACTATTGTATTTCAACTGAACATCATAACTTTTGCCCACTACAAAGCTGGTATGGTTTGCACCTCAGTATCACAAATGTTGACATTCTGATCAAAGCAAATGAACTATATTCTGCCCAGTTGTGGTTGTTATTAGAGAGTAAAGCATACTTTTCATCGACATCTGCTGGTTTTATGCCAATAAGGCATGATATAGAAACAATTACAATGCAGTGTTTTATGCAGCTTTTATTTTGAGAAGAACAGTATGTCCATTCTTGTTTCCCCTGTTGTGGAGTAGTAACCAGTGCATTCAAAGAGAGAGGGGAAGATGGCGTTAAACAAGCTTATGTGTTAAATGACATTTTACTCTGTCAGATTCCTCCATAAATCTTTAACTATTGTGTTCTCCCTCATAATTGTCAACCCAGATCCTGCAAAATAAAACACATACCTATTTAGTGAAGGAAAATGAAAACTAAGTAAAACAAATATTCAAAAATCACTTGAAATAATTATTTTCCATGTTATATATAAATCATCCACATCATTGTAAGCATTTGTTTTACACTTGAACAAAGAAGTTATAAAAATTACTGCACTTAAATCGTAAATCAAAGATAATACTTTAAAATACTATTTGCTTTTAATTTCTTAAAATACTACTTTCTGCTTTTAATTTAATTACATGCATGCTTCTATGTATCTCCTACAAGTCAAGATAAATAAAGACCCATGTTTGTCAATGAATCTTAGAAATCTTCTAATAAGATAAGAATAAGAACTATGTAATTAACATGCTAATTGCTTGTATGCAAACAGTCTGTTCAAGTGGTTTGAAAAGTGCTTGAAAACAGTTTGTTTGCCTTCACTCTTAAGCTGGCTAAATTCCTACTTGCAGCCTTATTTACATTATTAATTTGCTTAGCAAATATTTTTTAATAGCTAGTGCAAATAGAAGGAGTGACAGCCTTGTCTGGAGAGCTCTCATGAAGAGTGCTATTTGCTCTGGTTCAAGCAGATGAGCAGACAATCAGACTGAAATGTGAGTTTTTCAGGCACATAATGGACCCTTGGCTTATCAAAGCCTCTTATCTGATTGGAAAAAAAATCAAAGGTAAACTTCACAGCTCATGGAATTAAAAGACAAATGAGATGTCATAATTATCAAAGTGGCTAATTTAGAAAATTAAGCCATTCACATAGGTGACATAATTGCTTGTCACAATCACTCTTTTTCTCATTAGCCTTCTCTTCAGCACCTACCATACAGCGGAACATTCTTTAGTCTTGGAAAATATTGCCTATACTGTAATCCCTTAATAGCATAGCCCTTAAAATTAATGCAAAAATATACTTAATGGCTTTATTGATGTGATATATTTGTGTGATTCTATGTTTGATCATGTCTTATACTGTAAAATTTGCTATTTTGAATTTTGAGTATTTTATTGGGTCTTTTTTTCTAGCTTCTTTTGAAATTACACAATTTAAAATTAATCAGTTAATTATGATGGAGAACTTAATAAGCCAGCATGCCATATGCAAATTCTTTTGACAGGATTATGCTTCCATCACACAAGGCGGCTTTAGTATATAAGGATTATGAGCTATATAATTATTGTGGCTACAAGATTAAATTTTCCTCCTGAAATGTGAGTGTATAGGAAAAATATTTTTATACTCTATAGAATAATATGTCTTTCTAATGTTTAATGTTTCATTTTATGTTTGTTTTCAGTCAACTTAAAATAGCACCCTAAATAATATTTCATAGAAGTCATTTGCAAAAAGTAGTTACACTTCCCTGACAATCATATTGTTTATGAGTCAGCAAGTACAGAAATTATTAAAGACAATTTCTAAGAAAGGAAATGAGTCTGGTTTGCTATGCGAGTTTCAAGGCATGACATTGTAAATGGGCAAGGTTAAACATTTTGGATTAAAAACATGACTGTGAGATTGATTAGGGTCCTACAGTCTTGTAAAGTTGGTAGAACACAGCTGACATGACTTATAGTTTGCTGAATTCAGAGAGATTACATTGATGTCATTCATTGGAAGAGATAGTTCATCCTGGATGCATATAGTGAAGCTGTCATCTATGTGTTTCACAAATATTCATGTGACTAACATGTTTTGATTAGACTAACACTGAACCACACCATTGAATGGGTCATGTGTCTGAAGTGCTGTGACATGCTAAAGTCAAAGCATGCATTTAAAAATAAGGAACAAAACCTGGAAAATAAAATAAGGCCACACACCCCAACCTAATATTTTAAAGCTTTCTGTGAGCCTCTCCTATGAATATCTGACATACTTAATATATACAGTACTGAAACTAATATTTTAGAGCAAGCAATTAGACTTCCGACTATAACAGAACAAAGTTAATGCCGTTTGTTTAATTATAAACAATACTGACTACTTTGCTTTGTATGAACAGACTCCTATACAGTTCTGAATGGATGTGCTAATTTTCAAGTAAGGTGCACCCTGTCCTTTCTTCTCAGCGCATTACTGGGCAGAATTTCCAAACAGAATTACCAGAAGAGAATTGTCTTCAGCTGACTGTTTCTCAAGAGAGAATAAAAGAAGCAGGTTGTACTTCCAATAAATGGATCTTCTTAAATGGACCATGGCAAGCTTCAGAACACCATCTTGTTTCAGAAAATGTATGTTTGGGCTGGTTCTTCTAGGCCTGTTGAGCCTCACAGCACTCCAGCCCCATGGCCTATCTCCCTGACTCATTGCAGGTCTAGTTACTCCCCTTTCAAGTTCCTCTCAGGAAGTGCTTGAGTGTCATCAGCCCCCCCGGATAAGTAAACAAGTGTTGGTACAGTCCCTTTCCCCAGTCTGTATTTTGCTACCTTCTCACTAGGGCTGTTTTCTTCCTTTTTTTTTTTTTTTTTTTTTTCCCCAAGTCTTTCGGTTCATTTACAACAAAGAACACAAGCTTTCTAAACTAACTTTTTAAAGCACATTCCCTCTGTTCATATGCAAAAAGAGCTATTTACAGGTCCATACAAAAGTAGCAAAATCTGCACATTAAAACATGTGGTTTAATTTCCTCTCCTCTGTGGAAGTCTTCTGACTTTCCGGCCCTTCTTTTATCACTGAATCCTTTTGATCCCCAAAGTCTCATCTTCTTATCATCTTTAGGTTCTCTCTTCTTTCCCCTTCTTCTTTAGTTTTGATCGCCTGGCCTAGAGAGCTAAGAGATCGCTTTAATTGTAAACAGCGTTTTTTAACACAATGGGTTCTTCTCCTTTCTTGCTCTGCAATGACGGTTGTATCTATCTGATCAGCCAGCTATGCTGTTGGTCTCAAGTGGCCAGTTGATATCCACAGTGATCTCTTCAGGCTCCATGACTTCCTCAGTCTTTCAGCATATTCATTGTTTTCCAAGGCACTTATCCCATGTTAGTGACTTTTTCAGTTGTCCTCTAGTTGCCTCTCAATAAAGTATGTGATATGTGACACAGACCCTGCCAGAAACTCTTAACATTGAGGGTTATAGTTACATGAAGAGTTCATAAAGTCAGAATTCGTAAGTTATGCATAAATTTCCAGACTGTCACAGGGAAGAACAAATATTAAGCATTTGCTATTTTTCTAGAAGGCATCTTTTTATAATAAATATTTCCCATAGCTATCTGTCTGGTTTGAAGAAGGAAAGAAGGCCGAAGATTCAAGGTTGTTCTGTCACCTTATCCTTCCATCACCTGCAGTCATAAGGTTAGATACCAATCTCATTCATTTCTTTGTGAATTTCCAGTGTAAGAGCTGAAGTGTCTCCACTCCTACTGCTGTAACAGATAGTGGTTATTGACCAGCAGTGCTAGGAACTCATCTCTTTTTCGTGTAAAATTGTATTTGAAAATAACAGCACCAACCCTCAGAAGTCACTTCCTTCAATGGTAGGCAGAAATGGTTATGTGACTGGTACAAGAGACAGTCAGCTCCCCTCAGAAGTAGGAAACATCTAATTTTTCTTTTGGTATAATATTCAGTACCGAGAGCAAGCTTTATTCTTAAGCTTAAAAAAAGAAAATTCTGACTTAAAGCAAATGCTTTAAAAAAAATCTAAAAAACAAACAAATTAATCAATCAGGACACACAACGTGATTTCATGACCTGTTTTGGCCTTGCTTCTGTAGTAATTCAGAAACAGAAGAAAAACAAACAAACAAAATAAAACAAACAAACAACAACAACAAAACTTTTGCATGGTAACAAAGTAATGATTTTGGCAGGAGATGAATATAACCATCATGGGAGAGCATGTAACCTGAAGAATAAGTAAGTCCTTTTTGAGTAACAAATAACATATTTTATATGGATCACAGAATTATCATCTAAGAAAATGAAGACTAAAGTATCAAGACTGAAAATGGTGACTGATTATTACTACAATATTCGCAGTGTTCTGAAATATGCAGTGCTGTTCTCTAGAGGCCATATTTAATGGCCTCTAGAGCCATTATCTTACCAAATATCTCACGGTTCATTAACTAATAGGTTATATCAGGAATGTATCTTGTAAGAGAGCTGATTCCAAGAACAAGAATACCTCCATGCATACCTAGAAGGTAGCCCATATGGTGAAAACATCCAAACTAGAGAGCAAGCTGTCCCATGCTGGCTGGTACACATCTTGTGTGACTCTGCTAACTCGCAGTTCCATGCTCTGCTCCAGAATGCTGAAATGACACGTATTGGTCCCAATGAAGGTTCACCACACTGTTCAGAGTGATGGACAGACCATTTGTCTGAGGGAGTCAAGATACTCAAACTACTTAGGAGGGATTGATAAACAGTGCTATTCTAAAGGATTTCAGATGCATTACAAAGCTGGAAGAATCAAAGTCACTTCCTGGAGGGAGAACTGCAATACACAAAATTCTTTCCTGCCTTTTAGTGTTTTCTGAGCTATCACACAATTACTCAGCATATTTTGTCCTTTCTTTCCAGTTATGTTTTCTTTGTATACATTTTTATGTTCATTATGAGCAAAGTGTGGTACTTCCCCTAACATGGCTCAAGCAGGCAACAATCAAACTTCCTATGTGCTTCCCAATTTAGATCTTCTGTCTTTTGATATTCCTTTCTCTGCCAGAAAAAAAGTCTCAAACACAGTCAGCAAGAATCTGGAAGCAGGTGTCAATTTCAACCTGTTCAGTAGCAGAAATTATCATCTAGATGGTGTGTTGGCTATAGAGCTCAGTTTAAATCAGATTGAGAGTTGGCATTTTTCTCTTCCACTAGTCCTGCAAGAAGACAAGGTGAGTTGGAGCAATATGTATCCTGGGTGAGGCAGCTTGGCTTCACAGGCAGGACTGTTTAAAGAGTTGGACCCCCCCAAAATATAAATGATTATTGTTCATAGTCCTGTGGCTGAGGAAGTCAATGAAAGCTGAATGAGAAAGGCACAAGAAGTATCTATGGATAGAATCAGTTGAAATGCTGATTGTACAGTTCCTCCTGTCCATGCTTCCCAGAAGCCTACAAGAGAGTAGTTGGACAAATTTCCTGCTAAATAAGACAGCTTTCAAAATGGTGCAGAAACTTGTCCTTGGCATTGCACAAACATGAGGGACATGTCTTCTGTTTAAATACTGTTCTCTAGTCTTTGTTTTGACATTTACTCCAGTTTAATCAACTAGGTTTTAAAGCACATTTGCTTTGATTAAATCTGGGATTGGTCTTGCAATAAAGACAGTCTCTATAGTGGCTCATTTTGGAAACCCCCAGAACAGTTATCAGATATATTTATGATGCCCTTTAGCTGTGTGTTTGATTTCCTTGACATAAAAAAAAAAAAAAAAATTGTGTGTGTGGGGGGGGGGAGGGTGTCCTGACTCTTTAAAGGTTTCTGTAGTTGTTATTGCTGGCCTGCAGCCACACATTCTCTTACATGGTGGATCAAAGACACCAACACTGTGAGAACCAGTCAATACAATACAAGCACTACTTAAACATATTGCTCAAAACATTCCTTTTTGATTTTAAAAGGGTCATGTTCTGGAGACAGTTCATCTTATTACTTAAATGAAACACAGTAATTTTATGTACTCAGACATATCCCTTTTTTTTTTTTTTCTTTTTTTTCCTTTTTTTCCCTGAGGAAAAAAGGAAGCTTCAACAGCATTCAAAATATAATTGAATAAAATACTCAAGTAAATTATGTTTTATTGACTGTCTTTGTTGCAGTTGTATGAATCTGTTGGTTTTTTTTTCTTGCTTACTCCTGACATTATGATGTAGAAAGCTGAAGACCACAAAGAGTTAAATAGTAGCCTATTCTGGGTCCTTATTTAGAAGGAAAAGGTAGTTGTTTTGACGTAGGTCTCTTAGCAACTAGAAATTTAGCTCTTTGTTTATTATAAAACACTTCAATTTTGAAGGAAAGAATTTACATTTCTCATTTTAGTTGCTCTCCTTGTCTTCCTCTCCATCTGCCTTGATAGAGCCAAAAAAAAAGCAAAAAAAGTTCTTTCCAAATATTAGTTACAATATTTTCGAGCAACGAGAAAATCTTAATACTTACTATGAAGATATTTTTGTTAATTATTGTTTAAAATATCAGTTCATTCAATGTCTAGCACTTTCAGAAAAGGAAAACGTAATTTTTGTTGCCAAAGAAATTTTGCAATGTATGTTCTGTGGTGGTTTAGATTTAATATAAGCTGCTACTTTAAAGCTTGATTGATAACATTAACAAAAGCAAAGTATCTTAGTGCATAAAATTATTCAATTAAGACAATAAATTACATTGCTTTCTAACAGGTTATTGTAGTGGTATGTTTAAGCACTTGTAATTTTGTTCTAAACTGAACCCTGTGTGTTAACTAATATGAATTCCTGTTCCAGAAAAGACTGCCTTTGTGTTTGAAACTAGCATTTTGATAGAAACTTACATTTCCTTTTGCATTAAAATCATACACTATTAGACTATTGACTAATAAAAATAAGAATATAGCTTTTACTTCCTTCCATTGAGATAAGATAGCGTGATCATTGTTTTGGCTGAAGGAAATGAAGAATAATCTAGTGTAAAAGAGGAACAAAATATAAGAAGCCAAAAATACATTGTTTCATCAGTGCTTATCTGAGGACCCAGATAAGACCAGAGGGCTTAACTGAAGATAGGGGCAGGGAGAATACTGCACTCTGGCAAAAAAAAACATTCCCAAGGGCACTGAGGTGGTGGAAAAGCTGAGGAAAGGAAGAGCAGGTTTAAGTGTTCATTGCACTGTTTGTGACAGGGTTATCATGTGGTATCGATGATATGGAGAAGCATGGCTGGGTATCTGCTCTTTGGGGCTTTAAGCAGCTAGACTATGAGCCTGTATTTGAGTAAAGGAGTAAGATCTATCAGTTTTTTTCTCTGGGGTTAAAGGAAAATTATGGTGCTGCAGCCTAACCAGAAGAAGGAGACTTCAGCCAGAAGTAGAGGTGGTGAGATCCATGACTTATTTTTATATTTTTCATTTTGCTGAACTGGTGATATGGAAGGAAGGTTTCAGCCAACTACATGGCATTTTTTTGAATTATCAAGTCAAATATCTGAATACAATAAAACTGGTTTTGTATTGTAATACTGAAAATATTACATTCTAACACTTAAGATAGAAAATGTAAACAATGTGTAATAGCCATTGGTCATTTACAGAAACTGTATAGCGTGTATGACCAAGCAAATAGTTACATGAGAAATCCTAATTAGTCCCATTAGTCCATTACTCTCATACGCCTGAAGATGGAAAATTCACACAAGTTTTGTGGACTGGGTCTACTCTCTACTGTGTGTTTTTAAGATATGTAGGTAACTGATTTGTAGTTCAGAAATATAAACCATTAAAAATAAGAAATATGTGGATATGTTACTAGGGATTTTATTATTTCATTATTTGTTCTTTTTTGTTGTTGTTGTTAAAGAATATTACCCTTTTTTATTAGAAACAGATCATTTGAAACATCTTCTGGTACCTTATTTTCCTAATGATTTGCCTGAATGAGATCAAAGATATGTGAGTTGATTTTGAAAGATGCAGAAAAGGCTGCAATTCCACCTAATAAAAAGGGGAAATGGTATTTCACATGTCCCACTATTTTCTGCTCCAGTTGAAATCCTGTGGGATCCTGTGGTACTTTGGAGATATGTCCAGTTGTAAAAGTCAGCCTGAGGCTGTCAACACGCAGAGCTGGTTGTATTTCCTTTGCAACTGAATCCTAACTTTTCTTGTATGGTAAGGATTAGACTACTCCAAGGGAAAAAGCAAAATCTGGCTTTCCCAATGAATGCCTGATTAAGTGTTACACTCATCGCTCCTAAATAATTAACCCAATCAGGAAGTTTGCTTGGCACATTCTCTACCTGGCAACCTACTCTGGTGCTCTAGAAAAGTTTCCTTTTTAAATGCTATTAGTTTGGGAGAGCATGTGATACAAAAGGAATTAAAAATTATCCAGTGAACATCAATAAAGCAAAGAGTGAACTCTGCTGCAACAAAAATGTCAGAGGCATGTGACAAATGCCTCCAGCCATCTGCTCCCTGTGACCAGATTTAAAACTGTTTTGGCCAGTGCTGTGCCCTGTTAACCTACTGGCCTATTTCTAGCCAATGGCACGTTGCCTCAGTAGGACTGGAAGGTGTCATGGGCCAGCCAAAGTGGCACTGGTCTGTCCTGCACCACACATATGAGCATTTCAGCTTTGAGTCCTGAACAGGCTCCCAAAAATCACATGCTGTTATTCACATCACAGAAGCTAGTGCTTATTTAAGGGCTGTTTTAGAGTCCATAGTACAGAATAGCTTTTGGTTGTTGACATTAAACAAAACCTATTCCATCTACATTTCACATTCAGGAAAAGGAAGAAAAATGGTGAAATCTGTTTCCAGTTCCGAAAAGATCTTTGTTAATTATATCACTCCAAATTGTAAATTAAAGATGCAATAGTGCTTCTGACTAATGAAAGCAAAGAATTTTATCTTTTCAGTAATTTTATCCTCAGGTACACCTACATCAGTTCAATCTAATCTGCAATTAACTTATTCATATATATGTGCAATTAATTAGTTTATGCAGTTCTCAGTCTCTTCATTAATAACCTCTAGGAGAACTTGATCTAGGTTGCTGTTATTGAAACACAGGCAAAAAGAAAACTGTGGTGCCTATCAAAGTCTATGTGACAATGCTGATACCCGCCAGTTTTACACAGAAGTGAAAAATGTAGATTGCAAACTTTAAGTCACTTGGTGACTTTCATCTCCCAGCCATGCTAGGGGTCCAGCGTAGGCATACAGTTTTCATAGGCAGAGCTCGATTAGAAATGCAAGTTATATTGTATACACAATTAAACCAAACTCAGTTACACCATCTTCTTACCTCCTGTTGAAAGATTTAGGATTTAATTCTGCTCTAGAAATTGTTTTTCTACTATTTCTTGTAAACCTGGATTTCTGGCATGTTGAAGTAGGAACTAGGCATCTTCTTTGGCTTTATCAACATGATGAAAATGGCTGTCATGCATGGTTACAAAGTTCTACTTTTTTTTTTTTTTTAAGTATTTAACTTCAGACTCTTCATTTCATAATTTAAATAAGTTATATTCACAATTAAGCCTCATCTTACTACTTTCCACCATATATTTTATTTGTGAAAATGGTATTACTGGTTTTCTGATCTGTTGGGTGTTTGCACTCACTTGAAGTCTGCTGTTGGTACTCCAGTGAGTTAATTACATTAATATATGACAAAATATTGGTTAAAGGAACAGCATATATATTTCTTCTATGCATACTGTTTTTCATCCACATTACACATCCATATAAACTGTTAGAGATTAACTGGTTCCTTTTTACATTTGTTTACAGATGATGCAAAATGTACTCTCATCCAAATAAAAAATAAAAATAAAAATCAACCAAATGGGAGAAATTCTGGCCTTTGCAATCTGACTGAGGTAAATGGGCCAAGATTTCACCTATACTACATAAAGTTCCCTGCTAAACTGTTTATCTTTGCAGGAGTACATATGGCTGATGTAGCACAAATGACTGAAGTGGTACAAAAGCTCTGTGGGTAGCACTCATGTTGCTGAAATTTTAGGTGACTCATATAACTATCTTATAACATGATGAAGCCGATTCTCTTACACCTTTCAGACAAATGCCAGATGAATCAAAGGCAGCACTGAACAAACTGTGAATCTCAGGGGTAGCCATCCACTGTTCAGCATTATTTACTCAATTAAACTGTTGAATGCACAATCAAGTCACTAACACAAGCAGCCATTCTCTTGAAAATCTATTGTTATTCAGAACTTGCTAGCCCCTATCTATTCTAAAGAGCCTTAGAAAAAGAAATATGATATGTGGCCAATGAATCACGCATGTCCATTAGGATAATAGACAAGATTAGTGAATAATTCACCCAGTGTACTCAACTGTATTACCATAAACTCTCTGGCAAATAATGACAAACAATAAGTGTAAATGAAAGAAATTGTCTGAACAATTGTATTCTTTTATCCAGAAACTGAAGTTCCATGGGCTCAGAAGTCTCTTTATTTTATTATTCTTCCATGAAGAACTAGGAATATCTCTGACACTATGAAATCATAATAACAGTCTGAAATGCTTTTAAAATGACAATCAGTTTTTAAACCAAGCTGTGAGATAAGCAATTATCTTCCTTCGCAGATGGGTAAACTAAGGCACAGAGGAATTAAATAATGGCTCAGCCTCATCCACAATCACTCCAGTTCTCTCTCCTACAGAAAAAAAATAAATATTCAAAGAAAGCAGTTTTGTTCTGTATTGGCACATATTATACTGAACCAAAATTGCATGCTTGATGCAGGTGTAATTTTTAAAATGTTCATAAATTCCAACAAAGGATGTGATGTTATACATACACATTTCTGTATTTCATATGAATCCCCATTCTTATCCTTCAGAATACCCTCAGAGTGTAAGATAGACACAGAAAATATATATTAGTTTGTTATCTAAAGTATCTTAGCATCTGGAAAAAGTGTCTTTCCCAATCTAGGAAATCTTACTCCATATCATACTGGATCGGAGTGCACTTCAAATTCATTAGTTAAAGATTTGAAAGCTCAAAACACTCTTACATTATTAAATGTCATCTAATGACTCTTCCTGATAACCAGCTGTGACTTGTTTGCATTGATTTGGGGGAGTTCTTAAGACAAAGTGGAATCCTTTGCCTAAACCATGAAAGTTTAACTAACACTGTAAAAGTAAGAGCTGCAGATATATTTGGGTTGCAACACCACTGTCCTTCTTCTTAGGAGAAAAAACAGTTTGAGAGTTTTGTAAAACATGACTGTGTTATATTTGTAAAGCTCTGTTCTTCTTGTTAATACACAAAATTACTAGGGTTTCGTAGTTGTCACCTATGACATTTCTTCCCTTTCTGTATCTGTGTTGGTTAATTTTATGATGAAACATATTCCATGTCTGATAACTGATCATTAATCATCGAGGAGCACGAAACTCGTTCTTACAGTAGTGTATTGCCTCCCCTTCTTTGTTTCTGATAGTAATATTCCAAGTCCCAACAGAGCTGAAGTATAGACAGTTTTTACACATCAGATAAGTAGAGATATACATGCTAAAGATGAGTCTGTTGCTTATGTGGTAGAGCTAGTGATTAATTATTACTCCTAAGAAACAGCACATTGTGTTTCTTTCTCCAAAGAATAGCATTGACACAGACCTTTGTAGCAGAGGAACCTATTTCTCATGAAATGAAAATTGATAAATTACAGTGTTCCTAATTCACACAGAAAATGCCTTCTGTTAAACACCCTGTATGTGTTAAGAGATTATGGATTTGATGGTGTCAATCTATCAATAGGCACACAAATACAGGGATTCAATTCAGGGACTTTACACACACACATACACAGAGAAAGAGAAAAAAAAAAAAAAAAAAAAAAAAAAAAGCTCTGTAAAAGAGAACTTTGTTATATGCCCAATTTGGAGAGAATGGGATTTCACATGACACGAGTTTGAAAAGACTTGCATTTAGACGTTTCTAAGAGATTTCAGGAAAAGACTAAAATATATTTTACTGTTAATGTATTAAATTGCAGTTGAAATTTAAGTGAAATTACAGAATTCAGACATTTTCATTTGGTTTCCCTTACTAAATGACAGACTTCATCTTACTTTGCTGAAAGACTATTGTTTGATTCCTTTGAGTGGACCAGAACAAGATTTATAATTCAGCTTATAAACCCTGAAAATTGTTGGCTATTTCTAATTTAACAGACACATTTCTCTCATTTCATGTGAGTTTTTTTTTTGTTTGTTTGTTTGTTTTCTTATTTGGGGTTCAATGAAAATAAAACTTCGTGAAAACAGGAATGGGAAATATTTAATTCAGGCCAAAACAAACGTGGACACAAGACCTGGGAAGTGTTCCTGGAGAAACTATGGTTGTTCTGAGCCTGATATTGTTCTGACATCATCTGTTGATGAATTTTAACATTATTTAGTCAACCACAGAATTTCAAAGAATGTCTTTACCGGTTAGTAAGAAATGTTTTCTTCAAACCACCCACAGTAACTTTATATACAGTCCTACTCACCCTGCGTAACTTTCATGGCAAAATATAGAACGGGTAGAATAGATTTTTTTCTTGCCCTTTAAAAACATCAGTGAATGAATTTGATTTATTTTATAAAGTCTTTTGTTTTATTGACCCCCACATCACAACATGGCTGTGAAATTCATTGGCTGTGAATGAGTTCATTCTTAGTAAAAGGTAAGTAGTAAGAATTAATATTGCACACATTAAAATTCGTACAAACATTGAGTAGAAAAGGAAGAAGAGAGGAAATAAATTAACTGACATCCAGATCAACTAGTTTTGATCTTGATGAGTTTATGAAATGAATTACAATTCTTCATTTGCAAGATTATTTAAGATCAATCTTTCTGGACATAATTACCATGTGATTAATATGAATAAACTAAGCAGAAGAACAGACATGATAATTTCCTTTCATTCTATTACATGGAAGATCATTGTTTCAATGTCAAACAAAATTAAGCTTTGGCCTTAAAAAACTACATAGCAATCTCAGGATGCATTTAGGATGATAATTTTATGGGGTTTGTTTGGCTGGTGGTTCATTTTTAAGTAATGTCATGTGCATCTTTAATATCTTGTGAAAACCTTGATGACAAATATCGACACTAGGCTGTGCTTTAATACTGTCAGATTTTTAATTTCAGAAAGTGTAAACATTGCCAAGTTTTGAAGGTCTGTACCAAGGATACTGACATAATTTTCAAAGGCATGGGTAATACCTCAGCACCTCCCTTCAACATAAAACCCAGGGGTCTGACACAAGCAAACCTCTATAATCCACTTCATGCATAACAATTCTGTCACACATCCTTCCTGATTGTTCGGGAATCCACATACTGAATTGTGTTTTGCATATGAGGTTGGGATGATGTATTTTATTGCTGATACAGTTTCACCTGTATTTAGTTCTAGTGACATGGAAAACACTGCACCCAATTGTCCTTATTACAGTCCCTGTGTATTTCTCCCCAGTGCACTTGCACAGGGGGAAGATGTGAACATGGAGTGTACTTAACTGCCAGGCTGAATGGCTCTGTAATGTAGCTTCAGCATGGCATAAATTAAGTTGTCATTTTTTTGGCAGCAAGTGCAGAGAGGCGATTTTCCTGTACTGTAACATTTGAAACAACAATTTTCTGGCTCCAGTAGTAACTGACAGTTCTGTGTGATACATGCTCAATGCTCGTGCTTCAGGGGCTGCAGCTGGAAAAAACCTTCAGGGTAAGGTATTGTCTTTATTAGCAAATTGAGCTTGCAGTCACAGAACACTGTCTCCTAACTCTTCTCAAAGAGCCTGTCACTCATACTCTAAAAAAAATGTACTTAAAATTTAGTAGGTTCCATCCAGGTATTTAACTGTGTTGCTTATATGCAAAATGATATTTTTGATAATGACTTCAGACCTATTTTCATTAGGAAGATTGCTTACCCAGAGAGAGCTGACCGCCAGCATTTTATTGGCAACGTTTACCAAGATGATGGCTTGAAGGACAGCCAGGTTTGGAAATGATCTTGGAATTCCTGGCCAGGTCTGAGTGCATGAAGAAGGAGGATGCTGATGATTTGCTGACAGTTCTGGGGAATGAGGGAAGCAGCATGCCACTGACATGGATAGGGCTGTGAACACACCCTGCCATGAGCCATAAGGGAAGCCTCCCTTCTCTGTCTGACAAGATGTAAAGGGTAGGCAAGGTCATTTCACAGTGGGGAGGGAGAGAAGGATATTAAGGAGTCATCTGAATGAGTGCAAAGTCATTTTATTAAATATACGAATTTTGCAGTGTTCTCCCATTCCAGCAGTGTGTTCAATTTTGACATCATTTTTTTAAGGATCCAGAGACACATTCTTCTTTTCTGTTAAAATGGTGAAATCAGGGGAATTACACTAGATTTGCAGTTGTACAAGTCAAGATAGGAATCAGCTCAGTATATTACACAGTCACTTTTCTACCATTGTTAATAAATACTTGCAGTGCTCCTTTAGCATTCAGATATTTGACACCTGTAGGTACCCTCATTACCTCCAGCCTGAATTATTGTTCCTGCTAATACGGTCCCTGGCAGCCCCTATTAGCAGACTTCACTCCATGTTGCCTGTCACTCGTTGTGGCCATTTCAAATATTTTGGCCATAATGCCCACATTTTTAAGTTATTCTTTCAATGCCTAAATTCATGATGATATTGACTTTGAGATCTGGGTCTTAACTTTAAAGTGCTGTTGAATCCAGACATATAAACTGCATGAAAATACACACACCTTTGTTGTCTCATTGCCCCTCCTCATCTCTGCTTTCTTGGATATTAGAATTTCTCAAAATTACTTTGGAGATATACAAGGACAACTTGGGTGGTTGGTTCTAGAGAAATGATAGCTTTTGAATGCTGCTTTGGGGAGGCTTGGCTTTGGCAGCTGTATGCATGGAAGACCGTTTGGGTCAAAAGCTGAGAAAAGATGAGAATATTTTAAAACATTCACCAATGAGCTCGATTAATGGTATCACTGCTGCCATGCAATAGAAATCACCTCTGGTTTTCAAGTGAGATCTAAATACATTGCTGCCTTACAAAGTTTGCCATTTTTTTCATATCCTTGTCCACGTATTACTACATCTTAAACTTAACACATGTATGAATTGGCTCCTGACTTTCATTATAGAGGCACTCAGGCTTATTGATATAATTAAGGGCCTGTCAGTGCTTCCATTACAGACTCAGGTTTAAGAAGTTTAAAATTCATTCATAAAAATCACTTTTGATTAAGGCTCAGCAGACACAATCTCTTTCCAGGGCTTAACTTTTTAAATCTTACTTTTATTTATTTATTTATTTATTTTAGGAATTCCCTTCTCTCTACTTGTTTACTTGGTCATCTTGCAATGATAAATATCCAGATTTTCTGAGAATTTGGAATAACTATGACTGTTTCACAGCAGAATTGTATGTTTATTAATGGTCATCCAGGAAGACATAACAGAAATTCTCTTCCTTCTGCCTTTACCCAAAACAAGACCACGTTTTAGCCTTAAGGCCCTCATGTTTTCCTTTATTCTCCCAAAGCCAGAATTCTGTTTTTTGAGATATATCCCATATCCAGTAAAAGTCATCTAAATACATACAGAAGTAGGTAAGGGCCATTTCCAGTTGATGAAGTCTAGAGAAGACTTGAGCTGCTCTAATTTACAGGAGGTTCGGTGAATCAAAGCACCACGACTCACCTGTTTGTGTTCATCTTTCCCTTATGGAAAGTATTTTGCTTCAGGAGAGAATCTGAAGCTTTGGGTTTTTAAATTCTGATAAACTCTCTGTGAATCAATACCTACTCTGTGGTTTAAATGCTAAAGTATTGTTCAGGTGGTCCAGGACTTACCAATTATGAATAATATCAAATGTTGTTGTAAAAAATAGACAGAGGCACCAAATAATGCAAAATAATTTGGTCTACTTTCCTTTTCATTCAACGCTTTTATATAACACAATCAAAGTTCTGTGGAAAGACGAAACATCTGGAAAAGTATATTTTAAGTTTTGGTAGGAAAATAGAGGGCTTTTTCCTTTTTTTTTTTTTAATTTTCTTTTCATGTGAAAATCTGTTTTTCCATCAGTTATAAGACTTTCTATTCCCTCCCACATAAAAAGTTAAAGTTAAACTTCTTAGGCTACTATTATCACCACCTCTGCTCAGCCAAAAAATGCTGGAGGATTTTATTATCTTTAGGATAATGGGACTGTTACAGCAAGCTTGAGATGTACAGAACAAGGCCACAAGTGTACACATGTAGAACTGTACATGTTTGGTGAGGAGGAAAAGTGAGAAATGAGTGCTAAGTCAATAGATATTTCCATGGTGTCAGCAGTATGGGAGTATCCCATAAGCATATTCTTAAATACTGCTAAAGCTGGTGAGATGGAAATGTATACATAGTACATAGCAAGCATATACCAACTTACAAGATTTCTTTTTAAAACAAGAACTTAAACAATTTTCATCAGTGATATGCAGCCATCTTATATAATCACACATTTTAAAACATTGGTAACTGTGATAAAGTAGTACATATCACGGTGATTTTTAAAATGGTGGTTTGCTTAAGACATGGGAAGCTCATGACCACAATCATTGTATCATTTTCTTTGCCTTAATTTCAAGCAGTGGACACTAAAGCAAAACCAAGCATTTCTAGGTGAATTTTTCCCCTTAGCAGTTTGTGTTAGATCATAGTGTTTCCAAATGTAAGGTTCCAGAATGGGCTGCACAAATTAAGAATAGTGGAATTTCATACTTAATCAAGTTTTAGGTTAATCAAATAGGCTGAGACTCATGTCATTTAAATGAAAGGTACTCTTCTCTAAATGCACTAAGAGAACTGCTAGATTTGTACATTACATACATACACAAAACACTCCAAAACAAAGGTATCCACTATGCATAAGGAAAGAAAATTAACATGGAAACTCCAGCAATGTAAACTTTGTATTCCAATGCATTAACTGTAGCTCTTCTTAAAGCTGCTATGCAAAATAATATTTATTCCTGCCTGTAGAAGATAGACAAAATCTGTTTGCAAGCTCTAGAAAACCAGATTATGCCTATGCAGCTTTTTTGTGAAGCTTTAATACAATTTTTTTTAATGAACAGTCTTCTATCTTTTGTAACTTCAAGTCTCAGGATTATTATTTCCAAAAGTCCTGTTGTGCATCTATTTGATTATTCCATTGTCTTTTAACTGGTCTCTCTACCCCAGGAGCATGAAGTGTGCCGGTTTAAACTGAATTGCCAAGTATCTGCTATTTTCCTCCATATGATCAGCACTGCTGGGTTTTAGTATTACCATGCTTTGTCAATGTTAATGTAATGGCAAATGATGAAGATGCCCTTTGGCAGGAAACATTGCTAGCCCTTAATAATAAACAATTTCTGCACCTCAAATTGCTGCTATACATGAGCAAGTTTAGTCAACCCCTGAAGAGAACCTGTACCTTCTCATTACAGGGCAGCAGTAGTGAGAAAGCAATTCAACGAGCTGTAGGGTTGGCAATCACCCATATTTTCTGCTATGAGTAAATAACTCCAATTGATTTAATCATAAAAGAATAACAGGAAAACTACATTGATTTCCAAATCCCTAATGTGAACATCAGAATATATTGACTAAGTTGCATGTAAAAATGTTGTATCCATTTGTATGAACTGAAGAAATATCAATATTTGATCATTACTCTAACAAAAAAAAAGAAAAATATGACAATTTGCAGTCATCTCAAAATGGACTGAAGTAGTATTATGCAGTTCTGTGGTTCAGTCTAAAGGGTTGAAAGTGATAATTCTCCATAGTATTCATAGGCCAAGAGAAAAGTTCACATTTTCAGGCAAAGACTCTTCTTATTAATTGTAATAGGAAACATAATAATTCTGTACCACTGATAAATAATACAGCATTCCCTTTATTAATGAAATTAGCTAGCAATAGAAGACTCAGTCTGTGGTCACTACAGCAAGTGAACAGTGCTAGCCAAACTAACTGTGTCAAAACAACAAATTAAGAATACACCTGTTTTTGTTTGTTTGTTTTAAATAAATCTTCTATTATTTTCCCACTGTAGATGTTGAAACTCTGTCATTTTAATAGTTAGAATACCTACCCTAAGTTGACGTTTATTTGCAGTGAAAGACTCAATATCAAAGTTTCTTAAAAGCGCTGAGAAATGGCTATCACCCCGACAAGGCTAGCCAAGAATAGTCTATTTAGTTTGTCCTTTTCCCTTTCCTTTCCTTTTCCTTTTCTTTTTCCTTTTCCATTTCTTTTTCTATTTCCTTTTACTTTGTTTCCTTTCCCTTACCCATCTTATTTTAATTTGAGGCACACATCAGGACTTTACTGCTCTCTAGTGCTGCTTATCAAGTGGAGTTGAGAACAGTAACACCTCTGTGGCCAGCCAGTTCTTGCAAATAACTGTTAGAAAAGAAATAATTCTAAACTACACAGAAGGTAACATCCTGACTGATTTAGGCCAACAAAAATTTTACTAACATCTGCAAAGACAAGTTTCACCTGAAGAAATCAATCAAAAACCCTAAAACTTGGCTCCAGATTTTTACTCCTGGACCTGTTGGGTACAGTGATATCAGTGATTTAGTGAGCTGGCAGGGTTCTTTTAGTGGAAATTTGCCTTGTATCCGTAGGTGTTTGGTGATACATGTTTAAATTTACCACTAATGCAACCCAGAGCATTTCCTACTTGGTAGTTACAAGGTTGAAATCACATACAGAGGAACCATGCAAAGCACCCCACCTGCAATGTAAAGCCAGTTAACCAGCAGTTATCACTGTATGCATGCACACTACATACCTGAGAGCAGTGGCCAAAATGGACTTCATCATTATGATTTGAAAGTAGAATAGTTCAGTTGGAAGGGACCTGAAAAGATCATCATGTCCAAATGTTACAATTTTGATGGGAGATTTTGAAGAGCACTCAAGACTACTCATGTAAAGCTAGAGTAAATAACAAGACGTAATTGCACACTTAAGGACATAACATAGCCAGTAGAAATTATTTTGAAATCTAAAATTTCTGTCCTTAGCAATCCTCAAATAAAATGTTCCTCTAGTAATAGCAATAGCAGCTGGCTCTGAAAGACAAAATTTACTGAAAGTAGATGAACAAACTTCAGGAGCAGAGTGACAGTGCAGCTAAACTAATACAAAAGTCCCTAGAAGAGGGTTGTGAAATAGGAAAAAAAAAAAAAAAAAAAAAAAAAAAAAGAAATTTCAATACAAAAGCTTTTTCACACACAAAAGTATATTCAAAAGAGGTAAGCATTTTGAGACATGAAGATTGCAAGATTATGCAAATTAGCTGAATATGTATGAGAGGCCAAACATCCTGAAAATAGCTCAGTTGAGATTCAGATTTGAAGACCTTCAGGTCACTGAAAATATCCTCATTGATTACATTGACTTTGAATTCAATCTCAAAAGAACGGTCATTAAAAGAAAAGTACTGTGACATTAAATAGGAACCACTGGATCCAACATCTTGGGTATCTTTTAACATTCTTTTGCAAACACCTGTTGTACCCTGTGCCCATTCTTAAAACTGATGACTTTTCATAAAGAGTTATGCAAAACACCTGGGCTTTATATACTTTTTAAACTATCATTAATGTCTGTAGGTGTATACATAATTAAATATTTTTTATCATTGCTTTGCAAGAGAGTAAAATGAGCATTGCCTCAGTCAACACTACTCAAACTGCAATTGTATTTGTGATGACAGTATGGCAAAACATTGTGCTAGACATGCATGTATATGATGAGCTATGGGACTAGCTGATTATACCTTAATTGTGAGCAATTCATTCACTTTTTTTTTTTCCTGATATTTATAGAAAAAGTTTATGATTGTCATCTGCAATATTATGAAGAAGGTTGTGTCCTGAAGACACATTGTCTTTAATGCTGTAAATAAACAAGTAAATACCTGTTAAACCAAAGAATCTCTGCTATTCACTATAGCTAAGAAAAAGATCATGTTTCTGTACTATATGTATTTAGTCTAAAGCAATGCATAATAATTTAATTAATTTTTATGACAAAAACATAACTTAAAAAATCTAGATATACAAACCTGTCATCAGAAATTGAATAGAGCATATAATTGTTGGGAGTTATATATTGAAAATTAGTTATTAATAACCCTAATAATTCTTTTTACTATAGCTATACTGATCTTAGAAAGCTAAAATCTTTGTTGTTTTAGCAAATTGTATCAGGTGAACAATTTGTGTCAAATTCAGTTTTGGTCCTTCATAGAATCATAGAATGGCTTGGGTCAGAAGGGACCTTTAAAGTTCACCTAGTTCCAACACTCCTGCCATGGGTGGGGACACCTTCTACTAGACCAGGTTGCCCAAAGCCCCATCCAGCCTGGCCTTGAACACTTCCAGGGTTGGGACATCCACAGCTTCTTTGGGCATCAAAGAAGTTCAGGCATTTCATCCCTGAAATCATCTGAGTTAGGAGTAGGATCTTATGATAAACAGACAATCATGACAAGTCTCCACTGGTCATTTGAGAAGTAACAAGCTTTCTCTCTCTAACTTCAAACATAGCTGTGTTTTCTCTGAGTTAAGGTGATTACATCCTCAGTTGGATATAGAAAACAAATATTATGGAACTTAATTGGTAGAACTAATATAAGCTTAAATTTAAATTATCATCTACATAGCAGAATAAACCCAGGTCTATATAAAACATAGAAGGTAGATAATTTTTTCAACTTTCAATAGTGAAACTGAATATTTGATCGCTGAACTATTTCCCAAGTTCCCTATGGGGAATCAAGTGGCAGAGATAGAGAATTTAGAGTGAAAAAGATATGCTGAACCACTCATTTTGTGTCCTGAAAGCAGAGCTCTCTAGAAATGAATCAAATGCTCTATCTAGCTAAGATCCATAGTCAAATGATGTTCAAAAATTACAGGGAAAAAAAAAAAAAGCTGTACAGTCAGCGGTATCATGGAGCTGTTATACTTTCTGGCAACCACAGGTAGGTGCAACATGACCCTTAGCAGTGGCTGAACAGTGTGGAGATGGCTGCATATAGCATCTATATGTTCTGAGATATGAATTCTGCTAGGAATAACGATTGTGATTATTTGCTCTATCCATATTTCCTAATCGGTTTCTGCCTGGAAATACAGTATCTCCAACATACGTGAAAATGGTTGTGGAAAAATATTAATCCAGCCGACATTGCTCACTCAAAATGGTTCAAGAGAAAGTCCCTGCACATATTTGTCATAGTCAGTGATGTACAGAACATTAGGACCACAGGGACACGTCACAGATGTTTCTATGGGCAGTTCAACTGTGTGAAGAGGAGTGCCATTCAATTCTCCAGAATACTGCCCTCTGAGGCACCAACCTGTTTTGAAAATCCATAGCAAAGAAATCCAGAAGAATTAAAAAAACTATTTGATGTCTTTTCTGACTGCCATCCTGCACTAGCACTGGATAAAATTTACTAACTTCCTCAAAAACAAACAAAGAAACAAACAAAGCCAACCAAATGAGAAAGTATTTATTACAGACCCCTACTGTGACTGGTGCAGCCTATGACTATGTACCAACTTTTTCTGGAAGCTGTGTTTTTTGTAGTCCATCTTCTAATCCACTGGATATTGGGAATCTGGTGCTCCAGAATTCTTTCAGATTCATATTTAAAAAATAATGCTTGGAAATGAAGTTTGATTGATTAGTTACCAGACACAAATTCAAATTTTTGTAAAAGAAATCTAGTTACTTAAATTTAAGTGCTGTATAGCTGTTATATATCTGGCTAAATAAGAGCAATAAAGAACCCTAAAAGACCGTGACACTAATTTCCACATTTGTTGCACCATTTTAGCACTCTCATAAACCTGTAATAGCTGAAACAGAAATACACTCTGCAGAATCATATTTTATCTTCAATGCTAAAATAGAAAAGACAAAACAGGCAGAGTAGGGTAAGTCTTAATTCTTTTTTTTTTTTTTTTTTTCTTAAGATCTTGCTGAAAGATCTGACCATTAATGTGCTTCACATCCCCTTTTTTATTGAAACTCTTTTGGCAGCTGGGGCATGTCACATTTATTTTTTGGACTCTGACTATGGGAGCTAGAGCAGCAGACTGCCGACAGGACTAATAGGTGTGTCTCTGAGCCAGTCTTTCCCACATCCTGATGTTTGGCTTTTTCCAAATGAGAATTTGCTTTTAATTAATAGGCAAACAAAAAAAGAAGGGGGCTGTTTGTTCTAGAACAAGGAGTGCCTGTTGGTCAGCATCCTAGGACAGCTGGTATGGGGTAGGGAAGAAAGAACTTAATATGGAATTGAGTTTTTTTTCAGATATTTATCTCCCATTGAGTCCTTACATGTGACAATCTGCCAGGGCAGAGCCTGCAGGCTGGTCTGGAGGAGCTGCCTGCCTTTGTGTTATGGGCTTTTTGCAGCATTTCCTGCAATGAGGTGGAAACTGATCTCCCCAGCGATCTGCTGCTCTGTAGCTTAGGTCACCTACCTTTTGCTCTGCTTCTAAGATGCTTCTCCCAACAGTAAAGTGACTACACCAGGAGCTGTATTGCCATTAGCATGATCTACAGCAACCATTCACAGCCCCACTCGTGAGCAGCGGAACATCTTCGATGCAATTCTGTGGGAGTTACATCAACCTCACAAGCTTTTTACTTATCTTTCAACATTACAGTAATGTAGAGCCTCCAGGGGAGATGCAACAACCAAAAGGAGCATGCAACAGCATAGTTGAACTACCTTTCCCTACAGGTGATCCTAAAAGCCCTCTAGAGGTGTGTCCATAGCAGAAATTTCTCAGGTAGTGATATCCTCTAGGGACATTATACTATTGCAGCAAAAATGTGTTTATGTCTAATTCAGACTTCAGTATTCTGTACATTATCAGTGGAAAGTTCACTCTAGGAACTTGTCTATCATGTTAGGACTTTCCCTCTAAAACATTTAAGGGTGGCTAAAGCTCTCTTCTGGAGTAAGTTGTTTATGTGAAGGCACCAGCTTAACTGAATAAATACACCACGTTTCATGTAAATCTGAATGTGACTCACTGTGCACGATTTAAAACAGTTAAATTGACTAACAGTTGTCCTCAGCATTCATTCCTCAGTGCAGTTTTTACTTCTGCTACATATCTGAGAAAATTATTTTCCCTAGAAAACTGGGGTGTAATTTTCACCAAATCTGTTTAACAGCTACTATAGTTACCACACAGGTGATAAATGTGTCCTCCAGGAGCGCATTAGCTATGAAGCAGCACATTATCAGCATGCTGTAGCAACAAAGCACTTAGTAAGCATGGAGTGGTTTGAACTGGAAAGGATGACCCACAACTGGTGCTCTGCTGGTCCTTGAGGGGCTACCTGGGGTTATTTTCAGCAGTGCTCACTTGTCTTACTTCTTCACACCCCACTCTGTCACATCTGTTTCAATAGAAATGAAGACCAATGTCAATGTATGGAAAAAAATATTTAGCCTAGAATGAATATTATCACAAATAAGCCATACCAGTATTAAATATCTTGATGCCTGCATAACTACATCTATACTACGAGACTCAATATAACACATCCAAGATCTGTGTCATTTCTCTTAAATGCATGCAGTGGCTTTGAGGGCAGGACATTCTCTGAAGAACAACAATGTACCGAAAAAACAACATCAAGCTTAAAACAGGAAGGGGGAGACAAACAGAAAATGTATGTGTGACTTCCATAAGTGGTATCTATCTGAAGAAGCAAGCTTTAGCAGACATATTATTAGCTGTTAGGCTATTGAAAAACATCTTCTTACACAAGCCATTTTAACTACACTTAAACTAAGTGAAAAACCAAAAAGAAGGGAAAAAAAAAAATCAGTTTACAAATCTTCTAAGGGCAGAATTTCACTGCAGTAGTCATAATCATGAGAAACCGCAAATGTAAGATAAGTCATACAGATAATCATTCTTTAGGAAAAAAGTGCTGGTTTGAGTAAACATGATTTGAAAATGGTTTCCCTTCACTTTGCTTCCCTTCCATCCTGCATTCTGTTCTGTTACGGGAAATACAATGCAAGTGCTACAGCACACTGTGCGTCTAGCAGTTATTTATTTTAAAATAACTCAGATCAAGTAGGGGTCCTTTAATCTGAGAGACAAGTGTCTGGATCCTATTTTGTTTACTTGATTGAGCATCTTTTCCTCTTACACGCTCTCTTCCTGGGTTGTAAAAATTCCCTCACAGCAGGAAGCTCGGTGGCCTTACCTGCCTTTCATTTATGCAGCACTTTAAATCGTGCCATCCTCGCAGGTGTGACCAGGCTTTTGTTGAGTCTTCTTAAAAAAATTTCTGATCTACCTGCTTGAATCTGTCAAGGGCCCATTTGTATGCACACAGCTAATGTGCTAGAAATAAAAGCTGCAACCTGTCAAATAAACTCCTGCACCTGTACGAAGCGGTTAAATTGTTCCATCTACCATTCTTCTCAGAGATCAAAGAGCTCTCACTGTGAGGGGCTCTGGAGAAATAAAGCAAATGATAGACCTACTTGTCCTTGAGCTAAAAAAGAAGGGGTGGGGGAAAGAAAGAAAAGTGGACTGGTTCAACTACCTGAAGGAGCTTTTGTTTGGCATGGGCACAACATGAACGCATTCTTTCGCATTAAGAATCAAGAGGAAGAAATTCATTCACCCTTATTATAGTGACGTAGCTGTGGCATTGATGTGTTTTTAACCTTGAATAATTGTTGTCTCTAAAGCTCCAAACAAGTTTTATCCTGTCCACAGGTCAGTTTTGTTACAAAGGCCAATTAGTGGTGCTACCTTAGCCTGCAGCAAAAAGCCAAGTAATGGTGGGGCATGCCCCATCCAGAGGTGATGAATAGCCTGTAGAGCTATAATTTGAGAAGGGGGGAGGGTGGCTTTGAAGCATTTACCTTACATGGAACTCCATTGTCACTGTAGGCTGTTTGATCTTTAAATAATTTACTTAATGATCTCACCATGGGAGCAATTGGCAGAGCAAGATTAGGTTGTAAGGGCCTAATGGACATGGGAAAACTTAAAATTACTAGAAGAGAGGTATGTACAGAACTGTTTTTTGTTGTTGTTGTTGTTGTTTTTCCTTTTCTGTGTAGATTTGTGATTTATATAAGGGGGGAGAGCTATAAATTATAGTATGTGCTTCAAGTATTCTGGCAAAGGAAACAAGAAAAAATTCTGTATTTTGTGAATGTTTCAGGCAATTTTAATCCGTACTCTTTTAATCTTTGTGTTTTTATTTTGCTTCTCTTAAAAGAAAAAAAAAAAAAAAAAGAAAGACAACACAGGGAAATTATTGTTTTATAATAGATTAATAGGTCAGCAATAGAAACCTTTGGCCATTGTGAACAGACTGTTGTTAAAAGGTCATGGTTAACATAATATTTCATTTTTGAAAAATAAAGGGTTGGAAAGTCTGGGGCTGAAGCTTGTGAATGGGAAAAGTGTAGCATGACCCCTTTTACTCAGTAAATATTGCTGTAAAGTATAAATTATTAGCTCACTTTGTAATTGCACGTGAAAACTATGCTGCTTTTTGTGGATATGGAATTTGGGATATTCTACAGTATCCTGCATCGGTAGTCACCAATGCACCCTTTAATTACTTACAGATAACAATTCTTGCTTTTCTGTGGTATTTCATTCATTTGCATAGGGAATACTAAAAATACAGAAGAAGAGTTAATTAGGCCTATGAAAGATCTGAGATTTTTTAATATAGATCACTGTACAATCATTTAACATCTGCCTTTGTAGATAGATATCTTTATGTGAAACCAAAAGCATTAGAGAGTTTGAGACATACCTACTCATCAAGCAGTTTCTAAACCTCTCAATTGTGTATAACTAAGGGGAACTATTCAAAAATGTCTATATAAATACAAGTAAATTGTCTATACAAATGCAAATAAAAAGGGCAACAGTCTTATCTGCTCTGTACATATGAATAGCTCTTTATAAAGTTCTTAAAAGATGAGCAGTTTCTGGCCCTGAATCAGTAAGCAAATGACAATGTCTCTTATTTGTTTGGTTTTGTATGTGACTGTAACATTTCCTTTATCATTAAACTGATCCAGTGCCTGACTTCATTTCTTCAAAGTTTCCATGCTTTCAGTTCTTCCCTTTTTTTCAGTCCTCTGCTTCCTATTCCAAACCCAACACTGAAAACAGAAATGGGATGGGCTCATTGATTCACAGTAGACTAAACTGAAGAAAGTTAACTTATAAGGAGGGCTGAAAGAGGAAAAATATTCCCTGAAGTCTTTCATAAATATTTTAAAGAAATGACAGTTTAGGAAGGATGGAAATGTTTTTAACAGATAGAAAATGTTTTATCACAGAATCACAGAATTTAAGGAGTTGGAAAGGACCTCGAAAGATCATTGGGTCCAACCCCTTTGCCAAAGCAGGTTCCTTAGAGCAGGCTCACTAGCTAAGAAGTTAAACTCAAACAGGGAGTGGAGACAGAAGACTAACATTTTTTATTTTTTTTTTTTTTGGAAAAAAACTATATGAAAAAGTTCGAATAAAAATAATAACGCATGTGCACAATTGTATGACACAATTCATGGGAATATGCCTTCACTGCAGGTTTAAGCTGAGCCCTTACTATCATTTAATTAAAATTGGGTTCTTCCAGCAGTAATGCTGGGAGCTTGTTATTGGGAAAACAAAAATAAATAAATAAATAAATAAGTTAAATCCTCAAAGCTTTAAATGCCAAGGAAAGCCTGATACTTCCTGTTATGACTTCCTGTCATGCTTTCCTGTCATGCTTCTGCCATGAGAGATTTGACTTTATGGATGTTCTGATTGACTTGTTGGTTGATCATTCATTTTTGTCAAATTTTTGATGAAGAACAGCCTGACGAAGAGGTTAGTAGAGTTGGGCAGACTTCAACAACAGTGATAATACAGGATCTGGAAGAGGTCCTTAAGCAGGTCTGTCAGCACAGTCCTGCCTGAAACTGGGCACTTTTCAGGTGAGTTTGGAGGAAAAGAAGGAAATACTAGAGTTGGTGTGACAGCTGATTAAGTGAGGAAAAATAGTATTTGTTCCTTTTAGAAGCAAAATTACAGCATTGGTGGAAACATTTTGTAGACTGTTGACTTCGGTCATGGACACTGAAAAATATGTAATATTTAAGTATGATAGGTTTTTTAGTTGCAGACTCAGCTGATAGTCTAAACAGATCAATTTTATGGTCTCCTATTTCATTCAACACATTTATTGTAAGACAGAATCCAAGCTAGGGACAAAAAATAATCTACAATTAACAATTAATTTAAAGTAATATTTAATGTATTAGTGCTAATGAATTGTCCCAAAACTGGAATTGTGAGATTGAGAAAGTTATAAGTTCATAAGCAAGTGTGAACATGTAATTTTTTAATTCAACTAGACGTTTGTGAAGTACTCAAATTATATACAGTGTTAAGTTAAATTTCTTAAGCTACTCTAATACATAGGATTATTACCTTGGCCCACTATCCCAGTTAGGCTTTCAAACTTTTCCCTGCTAAGTGAGCTAAATAAGTGATTATGATGCTTAAATAAGTGTTTATGATGCTTTTAGAGTGGTAATCGGTAGGTGTCTTGAGTTGAACTAAACACTTGCTAGGCAGAAAACACGGATCTAGAACTTAAACAAAATGAATGATCCAAGAAAAAAATAATACTCCCTTATATGGTGTCATAAGAATTGTTAGAATTTATATTGTTTGGAAACAGATAGAAGTATCACTGCTCAGTGGTGCTGTGACATGACCATAAAGTCATGAACATCAACCATATATGTACTTTCATCACCAGAAGTAAAAGCAGAAGAGGAACATAAAGAAGAAAGCAAATGGGGTAAACTGGCCAAAGCAGGAGGGAGCAGGAGTAAAGGTAGTAGAGAAGGATGTTGGCCAACTGCTGAGAAGATTGAATAATGCAGCACAAATACTATCTCCACCCCTCAGAGCCGGCACAGGTCACCTGCAGGTGATTGATTAGTTTATGTATTTAATGGGGGGAAAATGATGAAAAGGAACAGAATCAAAAATATGCTTTTAGAGTATGTTTTTTAATGTGTACATTCATTGGCATTCCAAGGACTTCCTGTTAATATGGGAAATCAAGACGAGACTCTTTGATTTTCTCCTCCAAGGAAGAATATTGAATGTACTTCCATTACTTCTCTCTCTATATATATAAAATACACATTATATATATTTATATATATACACTTATATATATACTTACACAAGTAAATACGTACTTATATACTTTTATATACTTTTATATATATATACTATATATACTATATATACTTTTATATATACTTAAACACTTATATACTTATACACACACACACACCTGGAACGTACGATTTAAAGGCTGAAGGAGTACAATATAAGGGAATTCCAGGTAAGCACAAACATTTATCGATATGAGACTGGGATACAAAGTCAGATGTGAAGAAACTGATAAACTCTCCTTGAAGCAAGTAGGAGTTTTGCAAACTTACACGTAGCTGCCAGGCTTTGTATGGAGCTGGGCGATATTTTATTCAGTTTAGCTAATGAGATGTTTGCCTATGTGCAAAAAAATGTATTCATGGTAAACTGCCTCTTTAAATAGTTGTGTGGTTTTAGCAATAATGAGAGGCATCACTAGACAGCCTTCACGATTGATATCCTCTGGATCTTTAAAGAGGGCAGTCTGGTAAGCTTAACAAACACTAACAAACCCCAACAGTATACCTGGGGTGGAAGATTTCCTCCAGGGGTAGAAAGGGTAGATCAGACTCAATAGATCAGCCACCATTTGGCCTCTTCACTGAATCTGCCAATTAGTGCAGAGCATTATGGCATGTTTGTGTTGTGGCAGCTAGAGAAAGAGACCTGCCAAACTCATTCTATACGGAACCCCAAACATCCATTAGATGCAAGATGCTTTTCATCCTGATGAGTTGGCTTCAGTTCAAACTAATGGCCAACTGATGAGAAAGTTCATTAACTCTGAAGCATTCAGTCCCTCAGGAGGTATAAACTAAAAAGTGGGGTCCTACAAATATACACAACACAACAAAAATGATGTTAAAATATTGAAATTACAAAGCCAAACACTTTAATGATAGGAAATGGGAGAATTAAATTTACTCCTAATATTTTCATGTTGTCTCCTTTTCCACATACATTATAATGCAGTCTTTAATTACAGTCTGTCATTTCTATTTTTTCCCACATGTATTGGAAGGCCACAAATCCTTCCAACCATTTTCTTTGAACATGACAAGTGAATGAGATGTAGTTCTGTCTTATTTGAGATCAATGTTCTTCCGTTTCTGTATATCTGCTTTATCATATCAGTGCAATAGACTCTGTATGAAAGCTGAAGATATGCAGATATATAGATACCTGTATGTTTTGAATTTAAATTAAAGGTATTTACTGCAGACATGCACAAACAGAAAAATAAAACCCATGAATATATATATATATATATATTATTTTTTTCCCTCATTCCTTTATATCTTATGTTTATTCTCATCAGATACTGGGGAACGTGTACTTAAGTCTATTTCCTTTTCATTTGAGCTTCTCCAGTGCTGTAAACCCATATATTTTGGGGTAAAATTGTTACGTGTGTCCAAGAGAATACAGAACCAAAATCCTAAATATGACCATTATTTTTGGAAAGCCTTTTCTTATCTACAATGTGACATAAAGCTCTGGTAGTTGAGAGGCTAAAAGTGAGGGATATTGTAGTCTCACCCAGGGAGTTTAGCAGTCATGGAAAGATTTCTGAAGTTCCCCCTATATCCATTACAGTTAAAGGGGCAATGGTGAAAATTAAAAAAAAAGTGGGAGTCTCGAAAGTAAAGAAATAAATATTTGGCTAATCTGAAAGAAAAGCTTGGAATGTGCAAAAAATTATTAATTGCCATTTAAACCTTTTCTTCACCCTACAAGTTTATTTGTGTGAGCTAAGTCTATGCATATAGATGTACAGGAATATAATACAGAGTAAGACAGTGCTACGTAAAAGTAACATTATTAACAATGCATATGTAGAATTATGCATCCGTAGCTGCTATGTGTAATGTAGCAACGAGAATAGGTTGTAAATAAAAGTCTTTGCAGACAGCAGATTACATTTCTGCGCCCAATCGCTGCTACATCCCTGCTTTGCTTTATCGGGGATTTCAAGGGCTTGAACAAAGCATCACAGAGTTAGGGAACTCTTTGGTCAACAAATGCTCCTCAGCCTTAATGAACTGGTACTTTAGTGCCAGGTTCAAGACAAAATAAGTCCTTCCTACTCTGATGCAGATGTAGGTGTCAAGTGCCACTTAACCATAATACAAAGAGGGTTTGCACACACTCAGGACAGGGGCAGCACGGCAGACAGCATCCATGCATTCAAGCCACGGGAAAAGGCAGAAGAAAAGGGGAGCAGGATGAAAAAGGAGGAGGAGGTCATCAAACTATCTGGCCACCCCAGGCCACCCCACAGCTTCCCTGCAGCTCTGGGAATGCCTGTCCCAGGTTGGGCTCAGCCCGCTATCCCAGGAGATGCAAACAATGTACATGAATTTCTAAACTCCTAAACAGTTTAACTGAAATACAGCGCTGACAGTTCACTTCATAGATCTTCTCAGCCATGCAAATGTAGTGATCCTTGACCTTTGGTTTGTCTCCATCTCTATTTTCATATGCATACATTTTTTTTCAGTATCAGTGTACAATATTTTCATGGTGCTTGGCCAAGCACAAAGTATAATTCTGAAAGTCACCAGACGCATGAAAGTTTCATCAATAAAATTCAAGGCATGTTTGCAGATTTTATCAAGGAAAGATGAGGATTATTAGAAATCACAGAAGACTGCCTCTTTCTGTCATTAAGGTCTTTCAAAACATGATAAGGATTCTGTGTAGTGTGACTTACTGTATGTTTTTTAATTCAGGCTTATTTATGTTTGCCGATTGTCTCCCAGGGAGTTAGTCACTTCTGGATTTGATTGCTCAGTTTTGTTTTTTTTTATATATAAAAAAAAAAAGTGTTATTAAAGATATTTTTGTTTGGTTAAATGAATGCTTCACAGATTCATAAGGCAAATATTCTCTGATTTGAGGGTTTGTGGCTGGACTCTGCTGGGCATAATAAGAGGCTTGACCTGCAGAACATACTGATGATGCTGTTCTGTTTTCTTCTCTGCCTCATGATTTGATTCAAGCCCATGTCAGGCTGATTTTGTCTAGTTCAGTACTTTTTACATCTTCCTATCCTTTGTTACTCTCTAGGACTCCACACACCAAATTCTCTTCTATCTTGTTAGTGTAAGAGATTGAGAATCTAAAGTGTTGCCAATTTTGCATCATGTTCCTTACGACTTTATAATTTGAATTTTTGTACTGACCCTAAGAAGCTGAGCAGTGTGGGATGTACCCTCTTGTGGGCAAAGAGAATTTTACAGTCTTCCCTGGTATGTGCAAGCTCCAGCTTGATTTCACCTGGGCTCTGTGACAAAAATAAATAAATAAATAAATAAATAAAGTAAAATAAAATAAAATAAAATAAAATAATAAAATAAAATAAAATAAAATTAAATTAAATTAAAATAAAATAAATTAAATAAAAATACCAACATTCACAGCTTATAATAACATTTTGAAAATGATTCATCCCAAACTGTTCTCCAACTGAGCATCTATGGAGGAATCTATACAAGATTTTGAGAGCTGAGATATATAGCACTCCAATAGTTAAGACATAGGGGCTAAAAGTCTACCAACCAAAACCTTTCAGAAAACCATTTTATGGCAAGTCACTTGTATAGTAAGAGATGTTTGTTTGTGCATTAGCCAGAAGGAGGAAGGTGCTAAGGCGATGTTAGCTCCTCTGTTTTTATTCTCTCCTACTTACAATACACTGTATTCTTCAGCTCCATGGTTCTGTAGGGATCTAGACAGCCCACCAGCCAGCTTTATCCATTGTGCAGGGTCTGCAACTGCAGTGGGACTGCTGCAGCTGGGGAGTGCTGGCTTTCTTCTGCTGGCCCTGTAACTCATAGACACCCATCCCTGGCATGTAGAGACCCACCACACAGAGTCCCAACATAATCACATAGAGTCCCAACCCCAACACACATAGGTATCCAATCCCCTCTGGTAACACCAAGCAGGAAGGTGCTCCCTGTCCCCTGATCTTATATGGAAAAGTGGCCTCTGTCCCTGGATAAGCAAGAGGTGGTGCAGTTCCCAGGAAGTTCCCACCAGAGCTCTTATTACCTGGTCAGTGAAGGAGTAGGAAAGTCCTTTTGTTTCATGCAGTAATCCCAGCTTCTGAAAAATGGCTAAGTAGCATCATGGATTCTGCTTCACAGGCTAGTTTAGGCATCTACTTTGAATCACAGAAGCTATAAATGCTACATATTATGCTCCAACTCATACTTACTATAATTTAGATAGTATAAAAAATAATCATTCTTATTTGTATTTTTCATTCTGTTGCAAAATAGGTCATTTAAGGAAAAACAAGGGAAGTAGGCATAGACAAATATAATTCTGTTTTCCAAGTTCTAGTAATTTGCTTTATGAAATTAAATCATGCAATTAATACTATTTCCATAAATTTTCCTTAATTTGCATTGGAAATGCTTATCTTTTTATTTTTAAGCTGCTAAATTCTGTGATCTTAAACTAGTCATCTTTCCTTGATTGAAGGCACCTTTTTAAATATGAAAATATTTAGCTTCATTTCACAATCTTTGTACTAAATCTAAGAGAAATAGATATGGAATATTAATCATGTTTGATTAAACACAACTATACATTTCTTCATGAATTTAAATTTATGCCGGTAATATTTTGATTGAACTGAAGCATCAGCCTAAATACAAACAATTTTAATAAAGCAGTTTTAGTTTATCAATTTGAACTAAGCACAAATTGTGTAAGAAGGAACATACCAGTTCCTTCTCTCAAAATTGTTTGCCTCTAACACAGCTAAAATATCCCAGAATCATTGAGTGGACATGGTAGGAAGGCACCTCTGGAGATTGCCTAGTCCACCCCCTGCTCAGAGCAGGATCAGCCAAACCAGGCTGCCAAGGACCATGTGCAGTTTTGGTTTGAATATCTCCACTAAGGGAGATTACCCAATGAGGTATTTAGGTACATTGTTGATATCCTCCTGAGACCTCTTTCTCTCCTGGCTGCCCAGGGAGGTTGCGGAGTCTCCTTCTCTGGAGATATTCAAGGCCCATCTGGAAGCCTACCAGGGCAAACTTCTCTAAGGAACCTGCTTTGCCAGGGGGGTTGGACCTGATGATCTCTTTAGGTCCCTTCCAACCCCTACAATTCTGTGATTCTGCGATCAGTCCCACCTCTCTCAGCCTCTCTCTGTTTGACATACAATCTGGTCCCTTCATGACCTTCAAGGCTGTCACTGGAGTCTCTCCAGTATGTCCTTGTCTCTCTTGCATCGGGGATCCCAGCACTGGACACATCACTCTGGATGTGTCCCACTAGTGCCATGCACAGTGGAAGGATCACTTCACTTGTTCTGGCAACACAAGGCCCAGTGCAGCCTGCTTTGCTGCAAGGGTACACTGTTGCCTCTTGTTCAGCTTGGTGTCCACCACTGGAGACTGGTTTCTGGTTGAACTTCGCTCACAATCCTTTGGTCACAATCCTTTGAGACCAGCTGTATAACTAGTTTTTTGATCCCCTCACTGTCCACTTATTTAATCAGCACTTGGGTTGGAACGAGAGGTAGTTGAAGGAGGGATTGATGAAGACCTGGCAGATAGGTCACCAGAACCTGACCTACCTGAGAGGAACCCAAGACTCCCGACTCTGCTCTCAGCAAAAGGGAAAATATTTGTTTTTAGCTTTATTCTGTGTAGATTATCATGGCTGCTGTTTGTATCAATTCATTTTTCAGTCTGGTAACAAAGATATATAGACCGTGCTACCTGTCCTAGTGAGGCAGCCACATGACAAGTAGCTCTTCTTTTATAAAAGGGAAAGAAACCAATTAATTTTACAAAATAATGTCAAAACCCAAATATTAACAAGGAGATATATACACTTAAATAATGCAGAGCTGTTTATCACTATAAAATAACTATGGTAAACTAGACTATAGGGATATCAAACTCGACACAAAATCAGAGACCATTTCCTGAATTAATATCTCTGTAGTTCAATCCCTCATTTGTAAAACAGAAAGAAAAGTCAACTTGCCTCATAGAAACAGTGAGATAAAGTCAAATGTTGTGGTGATAACTATAATAAACATGAAAAGCAAGAGAATATTAACAATTTGGTATTCAGAGCAAGGAGTCCAATAAACATGTCATAAGGCTCCGTGCTGAATACAGACAAAAAGTAATGTTGAACAGTAGCTTAAGTGATAATTGTCCATTCTGCGCCCTGAATGAGGGAGAAGGCTGATGGCAAACACAGGGTATGACTGTATCATTAATGATTGTGTTTTAACATATAAACTAAAGTGGCCCAAACAAGGATTATACAGGAATCTCCTAACTTTGAATATTTAGTTTGGCAATCTTAACATACGCAGTAATATTTATTCTGCTTACATTAGCATATGTAAATAGAACAGCATTCTTAAAAAGACTACCATTAATAATAATAATAAATCCAGGATCATATTAATAAACTCTAATCTTTCTACATGTCTGTGATGTTTTTAGGAAATGTTAGGTTTAGAGGCGTTTTATTTTCTGCTCTGCATTGTGAATCTGATGTCATTTAAATACATAAGAGCTCTATTGTTCTGTCATTTATGCCCTGTGCACTTCTGCTTTTAGCATGATTAAACAAAAGAGACACATACCAAAGCTTTCTCGTTTGAATAATGCAACATCAATATTTTACATCTTGGGCTGCATTTCAATTTTTTCCTCAGCTAGGTGAACACTTGAAAAGGAAGCAACCATTGCATGCAAAAGTGTCAATTAAGTTACATTCTCCTCTTTTCCAAAAGAGATATGTGTCTCACAAAATACACGTTACTGAGTAGTTGTCATTCTGTCGTAAACCAGTTCTCCAGCTGATGTTCTTATTCTCTAGTAACATAAAGCAAGTAATAATGTATTTACATAGCAATTTCTTTGTAAGCACTTTCAGTATGCCTTCGATGGATGAATTGATTGTGCTTTTATCTCCAATAAGGTGCAGCGATACATTGGATGGATGCACCTGAGTGGCTCAAGAACACATCATTGGGAATGCAGGGGTTCAGTTGCAACTTACACAAAGCAGAGACAGCATGTATCAGTTTATGTTAGGGTTGGATTGGGCTGTGAATCTAAGAGCTTTTGGTTCTTCAGCTTCCAGGAGCTAATATGCTTTGTATCTTCAATAACAGCAACCCTTTGGTACCTGTGTTACGTGCCCTCTCTTCCTTAATTGGGATTGGCACCTCTGTATACAGAAATGTTGCTATTATAAAGGTACTGCTTACACCTATTTCACTAAATGACTCAAGTCCTCCCCTTTAGCAAGAGGTCTTCTCTTCTGAGAAGCTCACAGCATCCTTGTGCTCAGTTACTTTTGTTACCTTTGGAGCAGCTGCTTCACTGGATCCATATACCTCCCCAGAGTAACCACCTGCAGCTGGGTCTGCAACTGCAGCTGCACTGTTTCCACCACACTTACCCTTTTGTGATGTCCTGGACACCTGTAGAAACAAAATGTTGAGAGCTGCAATGCTGGTCTCATGTGTTGGAGCTGATGCACCCTTACATCAGATTGGGCTGGTGGATGTCTAGCAGTAACTCAAAGGAGAGTTTCGGGGAAATCAAGTATGCCGAGATTAAAAAAAAAAAAAAAAAAAAAAAAAAAAAAAAAAAAAAAAGATAATCTTCCCAAATGCAGGGCCAATCTCAAATGTACAATCAGAGCCAGACTGGCTCCCTTTTGAGAAATTCCATCAATTCCTCCTAGACACATACCTTTATGTATGCACAACAGTACCTGAAAGGACGTGCCCTATAATATAACATTCTGCCATTGTTTTTCTTCAAAAGCCTGCAACACTACAGCCTGCGGTCAGCAGATTAGGTGCTTAATGCCATGGCATTAGATGACACTTCTCACATCTTTACACCCTGACTTGAAAAAAAAAAAATCTTCTTTTTAAGTCTTCCCTCCCTCAGCATTATATTTTTACACCTGTATTTTACAATTCTCATCTGGGATAATGAAATAATGCTATTTCTGTATGTTGAATAATTTATTTAATTTGCTCTAGTACTTTGTGTACAACGTTCACTATGATTTCCAAGTCTTTAGAAAATAACAACTCTGACAAGCCCACCTCAGTGATAAGTGGATGCTTGTTTATCAAAGCTTAAAAATAAGAAATCAAAACTCATAAAATGCCAATACAGTTTATACTAACAAAAAAAAAGCAGATATAATCCAACTATGCAGTAAACAATTTAGTCCTTTTGGCTAATAACATGGTATTTGCAATGATTCATTCTTACCACTGTCATACAGCAGATAAAATTTTGGAACTGAACAGTCTTATTATTTAGTATTTAATATTTAGTTTTGAGTATTTAGGTTGTATTAGTCAGGCAAGTTTTTTATTTATGCCAGAGAGGATAAGATTCTTCTCTGGTGTATAAAATTCAACTGGCATTGACTTCATCAGAAATCATTTTTTGCAAGAACACATGGGCATAATTTAGTGCAAGTGTATATATAGTATGAACTTTTAAGACATTCAGAGTATGCATTTTGTTTTAGATCAGGACGAGCCAGTTGGTGCTATAGGATTATAGGACACATACAATGACATTCTAGAAAGGTTCACAGAATACAATTAGGACCCATGAAATTCCCTTCGTTGTTCAGGATCAACAGCACTTTTTTTTTCCTTATTGTGTGCAATTAACAGGAAAATTGAGAAAAATACACAAATATAAAATAAATGTAACTATAACTTGCCAAAAATGCCTGTCTCTTACTGCCTACCTGTCATGAGGCATTATCTTGATGAATATGTATATATATACCAGAGACTGTATTTTATTACAGTTGGTTCTATAGTCAAAGTCTTTTGCATTACACAGCTAGAAATCCTTGAAGTTAAATGTCCAGTCTTTTGAAACTTGGAATAAAAGATGTTTAAATACTTTTCCATTTATTGAAGTGTTTTAACACCTCTCATATTACTCAGAGGAATGGATTGCTTGAGAATGAGGTTAATGCTCTACAAAAAAAAACTGCTTTTTAAAACCCTATAAGAGGGGTCAAAGACCAGGAAATGCTCTCACTATAATTCTCATTTTCAGCTGAATTGGCCATGGCAACTGCACTAAGAATGCAAGTTTGAATTTCATTATGTTCCAGAAACCTGTAACTTTGCATTATAATGACTCATGCAATAACAGAAGGAAATTGCAAGCATTTTTGATGTAGCATACTTTAATTTATAATTTAATAAAGTAGTATTTTAAGTTAAGTAGTTACTTTCAAATACAACAAAAAATGTTCATTTGATAGCTACTAAATGCATCCCTTTACATTTTACCTGTACAATGCTCTGTGTTTGGTGACAGGTTAAATGTATACTATACACAGGGAGCCAACATTTGTCTTTGTAACACCGCAGCAGCCATAGCAATTTTACAGCATTCTTATTATTTTTAGCTGACTCCATTGTCTTCTAAAGACCATAATTAGAAGCTGAAAACTTAAGGCAACCAAACTCAATAAGCTCTCATTATGAACAAAATATTCTACTGTTGCTCAACAAGTGACCATATGTAGCCCAACATGATAACGCATTTTTCCCCAATTATGTCTCCAAAGATCCAATATTAAGTCATTTCTCAAACAAAGCCTTCATTAATTGCAAGTTTTGCCTGAGTAATGCTACAGTATTGGCTTGTTTAGCCACAATTGTTCTCTAAATGCTTGTTGTATTAAATTTTTTGGTTCTGATGGCTTTCAAGAATACACTTTATTTCCTGGGGAAATGATAAGCGAGCACCTCTTTAGTTAAAGCTGTTGACTTACAAACAGCTTAAGTAATTCAGGGAATAGCAGGAAGTAAACACTCAGGAGTGGGACGATGGGGATGGGATGATACCTTACGATTAAGTAATTCTGGCATGCTTGGAGACCCAAGCCAGCACAATGAGACTTCCCAAGAACAGTTGGAGTAGTATTGGCAGTGCTACGGGTGGATCCATTTGCACACCAACTTTTAGAAAAATCATGATATAACAAAACTTTTATATTGCAAAGTAAACTGCAGGGAGGTTTCAAAGGATGATCTTTTCTCCTGAGAAAGCTATGCAAACACCACTCCCCAGCTGCTCCTCTAACCACAACTCAGAATAACCTTCTACTATTTGCAGTTTGCTGTGATGCTCAGAAGTCTTCATCTGGTTGGAATACTCCCAGGTTCTTGCAGCTGGTCTGCAGCAACCTATTATCCCAGCCAGAGAAATGACAGTGAGAGAAAGAGAACTTAATTTCACCCGGAAATGCTGCAAACAATTTATGTCTTTACTAAGGTTAGCTGGGGTTTGTAGCAGGTGCACTGTGCAAGCAATAGAAAGCAGCTTTGGCTGGATCTGCAGCGGTGGGATGGGAAGAAGTGTCATGTCAAAATGTGCCTTCCATTCCATGTTGCTGGGGAGTGATTTTCACAGAATTTCTAGGTTGGAAGAGACCTCAAGATCATCGAGTCCAACCTCTAACCTAACACTAACAGTCCCCACTAAACCATATCCCTAAGCTCTACATCTAAACGTCTTTTGAAGACTTCCAGGGATGGTGACTCCACCAACTCCCTGGGCAGCCCGTTCCAGTGCCTAACAACCCTTTCAGTAAAGAAATTCTTCCTAACATCTAACCTAAAACTCCCCTGGCGTAACTTTAGCCCATTCCCCCTCGTCCTGTCACCAGGCACATGGGAGAACAGGCCAACCCCCACCTCACTACAGCCTCCTTTAATGTACTTATACAGAGCAATAAGGTCACCCCTGAGCCTCCTCTTCTCTAGGCTGAACAAGCCCAGCTCCTTCAGCCGCTCCTCATAGGACTTGCTCTCCAGGCCCCTCACCAGCTTCGTCGCCCTTCTTTAGACCCGCTCAAGCACCTCGATGTCCTTCTTGTAGCGAGGGGCCCAAAACTGAACACAGTACTCGAGGTGTGGCCTCACCAGAGCCGAGTACAGGGGGACGATCACCTCCCTAGCCCTGCTGGTCACAGTGTTTCTGATACAAGCCAGGATGCCGTTGGCCTTCTTGGCCACCTGAGCACACTGCTGGCTCATATTCAGCCGACTGTCCACCATCACTCCCAGGTCCTTCTCTGCCTGGCAGCTCTCCAACCATTCCTCTCCCATCCTGTAGCTCTGCTTGGGGTTATTGCGCCCCAGGTGCAGGACCCGGCACTTGGCCTTGTTGAACTTCATACAGTTGACCTCAGCCCATCGGTGCAGCCTATCCAGATCCTCCTGCAGAGCCTTCCTACCCTCAAGCAGATCGACACACGCACCTAGCTTGGTGTCATCTGCAAACTTACTGAGGGTGCACTCAGTGCCGTCATCCAGATCATTGATGAAGATGTTAAAGAGGACCGGCCCCAGCACCGAGACACCGAGACATTTTAGCCTGAGACACCCCCCACCCCGCAGCCACATGTTTTGCTGAGAATCTTTTTGACTTTTTTTTTTTTTTTTTTTTTTTTTTTTGACTTGTTAGTGTTAAGTTGATGTTTGGAACTAATGATCTTAAGGGTCTTTTCCAACCTGACTGATTCTGTGATTCTATGAGAATGTGAAACCTATCAGCATGGAACCCCCTCACAGTTTTCACATCCCACCCTAATGGTTCCACTGTTTGAATACCCAGAGCTGAAGGAGCCACATGTGACTGACTTCCCCATCAAATGTGGCCTGCATCTGAGACAGCAGGTGGAAGTGGAAAATTGGACTGAGTCTTGCAGACCTGACCAGGCACTCTCTCTTTGGAACCTCTCTTAGAGATGTGGGCTCTGAGAATTTCCTAATGGTAAAAAGCAAAAATGGATACATTTCAAACTCATGAGTGCAACGTGTTCTCCCAGTCTGGTAAATTTTATAGACAAAAAGCAGAGCCCATCGTCCCCTTAATCTCCCAGTTGCATAAACTACCTGAAAACAATGAAGTGCCACTCCTGCCACTCCTAAGTAGAGGTGTTAAAATGGCTTGGGGCAAGTAATTACAGACACTGAGCCTCCTCCAAAAAGCAGCTACAAGTACAGAGAAGTGTGTATTGTGTGGGAGTTTTGTTTTGTTTTGTTTTGCTTTGTTTTCAGGGAGGCTGAGGTTTATACAATTTATGGCTGTTTAGTGGAAACTATATTTAGTGAATCAAGCAGTCTGAAAGCAGCCTACCTGAGAGTTCTCTCTCCCCAAGGGGCTTTTATGCAGTCCAAGAGATGCTTCCTGCTCGGGGAGAGATGATTTCTGCCTAGAGGCTCTTCAGCAGAGCCTCACACCACTGAATAGACTCCTGCTGTGGCACAGCACTTCCTCTCTTGTGTTCCAGGTCCACTGTGGGCAGCGTTGATTTGTTAACCTGTGAGGATATTTGCCTAATGGCCAATCCAGGGCAAACCTTGTTTGTGTTCAGAATATCGCCCATTAGGGAGAATTAGCTAAGATTTGTATGATCTTTGCTAAAGTTGAAAATGAGCTAGTGCTTCAGAGCTTGGGAATGGGCATTTCCATTATGATATGTTAAAGTCATTAACACCAATATTAGTAAAAACTGTATTAAAACAAAGTACTGCTTTCCCTGGAGTTTTGTAGGGAAACAAACAAACAAACAAACAAAAAACTGGCACACTTCTGCAAATCTAGAGGCACTCTGGTTCACATTTATGAAAGCAGGTCCAATTCCTATGTTTTCAATTTTCATTGTGAGGATTTTGCTAAAATCAAACAATACCTTCCTTTCAAATTTTCTTTCCAAATACCTTTATTACTTGGAAGCAGTACAGAAAGGAATGTGGTAAAACTGATGTTAGTGCTTTTCTCTCTTTGACTTGATCTCTGTGAATGTCAGGGAGAATGTTAAACCATTGTGAACGCATATGAAACTTTGAGAGAGAGCCACCAAACACAGTTGCTTAGCTTTTTCCATGGGAAACCATGAGCAGATGTATCTAATGGGTTACTTCTGATTTGCAACCATCCTCTGGCCTTGTTGTGTTTGCTGGAAAGGAAAAAAAAAAAAAAATAGCCGGAGAATCAAAGGCAGAAAGATTTTCTGTAAAGTGGCAATATCTAAGTGGCCTGATGTTGTAAATGTTCAGAGTTTGGCGCTCCCTTTGAAGTGACATGGAATGCGTATGATACCTGACTATTCATTTAGCTACTGATAAGGTCCTAATTAGCACAGCACTCAGAGCACCTCCCTTACGGTGAGGTATAGAAATAATCATGTCTTCTACTTCCTTCCCTCACAGCTGTATGAGAAACAGTTTTGTATTTTTTGTCAGTGTGTGTTTGGTGTATTTGTAAATAACTTCTAGGCAAAAAACAGTTGCAGTAAGAAATTTAGCTTTTATTCCTGGGAAGTGGTGAATTCAGCAGTCATTTGAGTCACTCAAGGGAGTGAGTTCTGTGGTTTTAGGTCAAAGCAGAGCACGCTCTGCTTACAAACTCTGGCCTGCAGGCTACCACTCTCCTTGGTGCTGTGTAACATAGCTGTCATAGTGAGCCACAAGTGCTTCTCCTTCCAGGATGAGGGCATCCATCCCTTGAAGCCTTCGATGGAAATGTTCCAGTGCACAGGAGAAATGACTCCTGAAAGCAAAACTGCAGGATCAGGCCCTTCAATTTTAAAAATGACATTTAATATGGACAGACAAAGGCATGAGAGAAGAACACACTGACTCTCTGTACACCTGGAGGAGGAATAGTAGTACAAAACAAGCTTTTCTTTAACCACAACGGCAATCTTCTAACAGCAGCACCCACTCAAAAGCACAGAACTCAGAGGTTGATAATCATCTTTCAGTTCAGGTTATTGCATGCAATTTTTCACATTCATTCAGTTTTTCTTCATACAGCTCTTAGTAAAGTAACTCCCTTAACAATAAAAGCTTTTATGGTAGACCATTACACCCGAGAACTAACCACTCCTAGTTTTTTTATTGGCTTCTTGGAATATTTATAGCAGTCTTTGTTCTCTTTGCAAGCTTATGCATCTGGGTGTGTATGGAGATTTTTCTTTTTTTTTATTTTTTTATTTTTTTTTTTTGCAATTGGGTATTATAGTGAAGTACACATATTTTTACATCTGTAAGACTTAAAAGTTTTATATTTGTTTTCCTCTCTGTATTATTATTGGCACTGAAGCCAACATTCATCCTGCTTGACATTGTTTAGCACTTGAATATTCACTGCTGGAGAATTTTTGTTCTAAGTTGCCTGACACAGAGCTTGATTTGCCACCATGCTACTTCTTCCTGATAAACTGGTTACACTTTGCACACTGAGATGTCTTGATATTTGGCTCCATGCTAACAAAGCAAATAATTTGCTTAGTTTCTAAAGGAATGGCTTAAATTTCCACTTCAAGACTTTGGTAGAAAAATCTCACATTAAAACAGTATATTGGAATTCTTGCAGGAATCAGCTCAACAGCCACAGAAACCATAATGATGACTTATTTTTACATTACATTTTGGACGCAAAATGATCCTAAAACCTTTGATACAACTTACATAGAAGAAAATGGCTCCAAACAGGGCTCTGCTTTTGAATATCTCTATTCTGGCTTTTGAAATTGTACATTGAATTTTGTATTCTGTTCTTCATAAACAACAACCTGTTGTTGTTTAGACCACGTTTACAGAACTTATACTGAATATTTGATTAAATGGAGGAACTCAGGTTATGGCTACAGCTTTTCCTAATATTTTCCAGTATAATGAAAGAAGAGATTGTACTTACAGTGGTGATGGAATTGTTGAAACTGAAAGGGGAATTCATTTCTCATTTACAGTTCAGAAAATAATTTTGTACTAAGAGTTAAGGCAATGCAAATAATAAATAATAACAGTAATCATCATAGTAAACACCTTCCTGAATTTATTATAAACATATTTACTGAATAAATAATAAGTAATTGAAATTATCCCTTTACTTTTAATCATAAAGATTAGAAAGCTATGCTTTATTAACGACAAATAAAGGTGTGAATTGTTAATATGAAGTTAGCTTTTTGTAGTGTTTTAAATAAATACAGGAGTATAATAATAAATTCATTTTGCCATGGTGTCTTTCATAGAGAAGCATTTCCCTGGAGCTTTGCTGCTGCTGCTGCAATACCATTAGGTAGGTGGAATCTTAATTTTTACTGACAATACCAAAAAAATTATTTGGGTCTTGATAACACATAAGCAACATTTTACTGTGTTGTCCTGTGGTAAATTCTTTTAATGGTTTTATTAGGTGGGTATATCCTCCCTGTTGTGGGGTTATAAAAATATCTCATCCCACAGGAGACAGTTTTTTTAATAGGGGAATAGTGATTGCATTACTATCGCTAGATTTGGATTAAGGAATGCTCCACTGGCATGGTAGAGACAGTCCTCTTCTCACACAGAGGAAGGCTACAGGACACTTCTTGGGCTCCTTCCCTCCGTCACATTATTCCCTGGGAAGGGACAACAGCCTTTTAAGTAACACTCCTCATATCTTACTTGCCTGGAGAGAGTCCTACTCCACCCTGGCCATGTGGTCACGTCCAGCGACTGCTTCCTGTTATGGAACTGGAGAAAGATCTCCCATGATCCCCATTTTCTGTTCTCCCACCATGGCAGTGGCAACGCAAATACAAGGGGAAGGGACTCCAAGCAGCGCTAAATGCCTAACAGGGACTGACTACAATTGTGTTCTCCTCCCAGCATTGGAGCCTGTCCCAGCACCTGCAGGAAGAAGAAATCCACAGAAAATGGATTCAGCAAGCACCAAGTACCTTCACTGACATACACCACCCTCCAGAAGTTCACCTCTTCTGTGGAGAGATTCTTATCCCATTTTTGGGACAATATTTAGGGGTCAACCAAACTCCAGACAGCCTCCACCTGCCAGAAAGGACACAGTGGAAGTAGCTTTGGTGATGCAAATCACGTTATTGCAGCAATGAACAGAAGCCACAGCCTTATCTTTCCTCATCTCAGATTTTGTTTGCAAGATAATACTGTTTTCTGTCTTGTAGACCATTGGAGTAGTTGACACACTGTATCAGTGTCACCATATTCAACTGTAGAGAAAAGCTGTGATGTGCGGAAAAAAAAAAAAGAAAGAAGAAAAAAAAAAAAAAACCATGAAAAGCCCTCACAGATCCCTCCCATAGGGATGTATCTTGACCCTGCTTTGCTCCAGTGAACACGGGAGACCTCACACCATTGTATTGAGAGATGATAGACCCTGCTGAAAGCAATCTGCCAATTACATCTTACAGGAGTGTGGTTACGTGACACATTGCTTATGAGGAGTCAGCACCTGTGTGTAGTAGGAAACACGTCAGCAGGTTGTAGCTGACAATGAAAAAATAGAAGGCAGAGAATGTGGCAAGCTGTTTCTTCTCTGGACAACTACCATGTTATGTCAGGTTCTTGGCCCTAATGTTTAAGACCTTTATTGGGTCAGTCTCCAGCTGTGCTTATTTGGGACAACACAGTTCAGAGCACAAGTCATGAACCATGTTTTCAAGACTAGAAGAAAAAACATTGATGATACAGTATAACTTTTGGGGAAGATGAGTCTAGGGAGACTTGTCACCATAGGATAGGAAAATTAATACAAATAATAAAAAAAATAAAAATAAAAATTGCCTTATTCAGATTTTCCCATCAGCAGAACTGGGTGGTAATGACCTTTGGGAAAAATTTACAGGGGCTCCATGAAGTCCTCTACTGTCACTTATTTGATGATGGAGTTTATGTGGAAAGTTTATGGATCCTATGGTGACGGTAGTTGTAAAGAATAACCATAAAACACAAACCAGTCATCAGAACAGACAAATTGGCTTTGGGAGGAACAGCCAACCCCTTAACCCATCATACCTGTTCATCAGTCTAAAAGAAAACTACAAAAAAAAAATCTTAGTTTGGATATCAGCATACAGATTAACTACAGGTTTTTCATGCTGTCTTTGCATGTCTTTGTTCACTATGATTCAGCCAATCATTTCCAAAAAGGTTGTGACTCCTCCTTGTTTTAATTAAAATTCCTGAACATTCAGAAAGCTAATAATAAGTCAAATTTCATAAGCATTATATAGTGCTTAAAATTATACTATAAATATTTCTAGGATAAATGCATGAAAACAATTATAAAATACTATTTTGTTCCTTTAACCATTTTTAATTTTCATTCTGCCATTTTTGCACTGAACTGAAACAAAGAGACATGTTTAAAGGAAGCATTATTTGGCTTGTTTGAAATTAGTTCTCTGAAAGCAAGAAAAGTCAAAGAACACACTTGAAGTCAGAGTTACAAGGAAATCAGCAAACACACATACTTTCATGATTTTAAAATTTGATGTATAAATATTATTTGTTTCCTGGTAAATAGCAATCATATGGATAAAATGGGAATGAGCTGTAAAATAAATAAATAAAGAGAAAGTCTATTCAGCTGAAATCCTGGGAACTTTAATGTTGTGGAACACTGTTGGACTGCTTCAGTTTTGCAAATGCTTTATCTCGGCTGAAAGGTGAAATTAGCAGCTTTCTGAAAGCCCTGGGAAGCTATTGTGTCAATGCCACACGCTGCAGACCACTGTTTGATTCCAGTGCCACTGGTTTAGATGAGCACTGCAATCAAGAGTATTAAAAGTCAGTTCATGAATTGTGTTGTTTGAAGCAATTGAGCTGCTTACAGACAAAAGAACTGAATGGGGTTTTATAATGTCTATAGGAATATAACAATGTCAAATATACTAAATGATGCAGCTGAATTCAGGAAAATTAAAGTAACCAGGTTGGGGAGAGTGGGGAGAGAGCATCTGAATCAAATATTAAATAATAAAATGGTTAATAAAATGGTAAAATCCAGACAATGTTGGATGGCCCCCTGAAATATTAATATTCTGAAGTACAACATATTAAAGAAGTCTCTCAAATGCTCAGAGTTAATACTCATAGTTTTCTCAACTTTAACATGATACACTGTTTGGTTTTTAATCTGTCAAATATTGTTTGAAACTGGGGAGGAGATTATCTCACCACTTGTTGTTTTAACCAGCAGGAAGATAAGTGGCAATTTACACAGTGTGGTCACCTCTCTCTCTTTCTCTCTCTCTCCCTTTCCTCATTTTCCTTCCTTCCTTCCTTCCTTCCTTCCTTCCTTCCTTCCTTCCTTCCTTCCTTCCTTCCTTCCTTCCTTCCTTCCTTCCTTCCTTCCTTCCTTCCTTCCTTCCTTCCTTCCTTCCTTTCTTCTTTCCTTCCTTCCTTCCTTCCTTCCTTCCTTCCTTCCTTCCTTCCTTCCTTCCTTCCTTCCTTCCTTCCTTCCTTCCTTCCTTCCTTCCTTCCTTCCTTCCTTCCTTCCTTCCTTCCTTCCTTCCTTCTCTTCTCTTCTCTCTTTTATGTCAAGTGTCTTCAAAATATCAACTTGTTATGCAAAGTATCTTCAGAAAATTTATAATCTTGAATCAGCCTGTGATCTTTGTTGTGTGCATGTCTGTCTAAAGGAACTTCACTTACAACAGTTGTTCTGTTGTTCAGGTCATTTATAACTTTTACATTTTTTTCTGACACAAAACAGTTGAAAGTATTTTGTGTAAACCACTTGAAAAGCTTGTGCTGGAATAATTACATTTTTGCTACTGTGTGAAGGCATGGAGGTATCATAATCTAAAGATCATTACCAGAAATTATGAGAAATAAAATAATTTTTTCTACTATGTGATGAGGTTTATGAGAGTATCCCTAGACGATTCATTAGTTTTAAACTGACATGAAAATCAATTAATTTTAATAGGGAATAACAGATTATGTGTTTAATAATTCATCTAATTTCATGAGGCAAAGTGAATTAGACAATGCAATGTAAATCTAATAGCAGTTGTAACCACATAATTTGACTGTTTGTCAAGAGCAAAGCATAGTGAAATGATCAAGAATTACACAGAGAGAAAAACATTAATTGTGTGTAAACTGAGTGACAGTTTCTTGTAACCCTAAAAGCCTGTGCGTTCAGTGTAATTATTTCTATTAGATCTTTCCCTAAAATGGTCCTGTATCATTAATTATGTATTCGAATCAAGCAGACAAATTAATAAATAATACAAAATAACTTTCCTGTGCTTTCAATGTAGAGATACTACTCAATTGCTGGAGATTTTACAGAGTAAAACTATGTGAAAATTGTTTTATAGTCTGCATTAATTAAACAATAATGACCCCGAAAGCAAGCATTTTCTGCCTGTTAATGACCAGCTGGAAGAGTCGAGGACCTGACGTAGAGCAGGGGGCCCTTCACCCGGGTGGTCATTAACGCTGGGGAAATGCCCGACCCCAGGTCACTGTTGCTGCTAATCGAAGCCATGATAATTGTTATGTTTTTCCATGCTCAGAGAGCGGGCATGTGCTCTCCATCTGAACGGCATTTATTTCAGATTAAGGAAAGCAACAAAACGGGAAAGAACAAAAGTAAAGTCACATGGGGCTGGGCAAAGGGCATCTTTCATGGCATCAGCCTTGTCCAGCAAAATGGCAGCTGCAGGCAGTGGTCTCCTACAAATGTTCTGTTGAGCACAGGCAGCAGGTTTGTGGCCATTCTGGACCACGTGACCATGTTAAAGCTCAAACATTAGATAAAGGGTTTGCCCTTGTATATGTTTGAAAATATACATGATGAAATACACGTTGCCATGGATACAGGTCTCTCTTTAGAGCACTGGTCTCTGCCTACCTTCTAATGGCACCGTAGTAACCTATAGAATCAAGGAGCATCATGTTTCTGTTTGTTAATATAGAAAAATAAAAAATAAATGATGTTGGAAAGACCCAAAGTGCTTCTCTTTCTACAGCAGAGAGGAATCTTAATTTTGAAGGTAATTATTCTTTAAAGTCTCTAGAAAATGTCTTGTTAGTGCAATTACAGCCAGAAGACGTAGCATGACATACATAACATGCCTTCCCTAATCCCTCTTACTTTTAGCAGCAGCTGGAATTTGAAGCACACAGGCCAACACAAGAGATAATGCAGCAGCAGGCCAGGATGTGGAAATCAAGCAACCACCTATGCCAGAGGTCTGGAAGGTGTTGATTCTCTCCATAATCTACCCAGAACGGTGAAAAACCTCACCTTGACATTGTAGTTTTCGTACATTGGGCAGAAAAATGGAAGAAGCATGGTCTGGACACTACCCTGAAATTGCAAATCCAGACGGGAGAGAATAATGTTCACATCCAGGGATGAAAGGGCTTCATCATGGTTCCCTTACAGGACAAGATATCACCTGTTGTGATTCCCCTGCTCCTGGTCTATACTCACTCTTCGTGTCCCTGCAGCACTGTCTACTGCCTGTGCTGGAGAGACATTTGCATAGTAATTGCCTCCTGGGAGTCATGCACTGCCACAAAACCTTCCTTCTGCTCATTAAATTAAGAGAAGAAAAAAAACTTTAAGTTCCCAGGTCTTCTGCTGGTTCCCATGGTTTTAGAGAAGAAACAAAACGGGAACTTCCTGGCTTGCACGTGGCCCACAGTATGCCCTTTGGGGGTGTCAACCCTATTTCAGTCATACAGGAGGAAGCACAGCCCAAAGATGGAATAGGAAAGCAATACACGCATAGTCTGAGTAACAATGAAGATGTAAATGGACATCACAAGTGGAAAGCAGATCTTCAGCAGACTGGAGAGTGCACTGGTGTTCTTGAGCAGACCTGTCTTGTTTTCTATCTGCCAAAAGCATAGGAGAAATGAGAGCTTCTGAATGACGCTCAAAAGCTCATCAACATGTGTGCTGCAGACTTGGTGCAGTTTCTTGCATGCTACCGTTTAAAACAGTACACATCAGTGAAGTAACTCAAAGCTGGCCAGAAGGATTTCTGTGGTGGTTTCCTAATGAAACATCAGTTGCACCATAAATTTCATATGTGGGTCCCAAAAATCAGCTTGTTGTTCCTGGCACTCTCATTGCCCAACTTATGCTTATCATCCAACTGATGCTTTTAGTTCATGAAAGTCCCTTCACTAAGTGACAACAGCCAGGAAGACTTTCAGAACATGAAAACCTCTGGCGCCAAGGTCCTGTTTTGGCTAATCATGTTTTGATCAGCTTCTAAAACTGGTCTGCTGCATACCAAGAACAGAGTATTTTATCTTATGCAAAAAGCTAATTTTCTATTTCCATACATAGGAATTCAGACACACTTAAATAAAAATAAATAAATAAATAAACTTTAAAAAATATAAGAAAAATAAAGGAATATACATTGTTAAACAAACAAGCACACACAAAGAATGTCTGTCTAATCATCTCTACTGTTTTTGAAACTACTATTTGCTGGTCTGTCATGTAAAGCAGTGAGGTAACTAAAAACCATTCAAACTATGCCTAGCACTGTCTCAGGAACAATTTATCTTAGCTAACTGAATACACCTAAGCAACTTAGTTATGAAATGTTTTGCATTTGCATGCTTAAGATATGTTTTCCCAAGTCTGTTAGTAAAACAAAAAATTGTTGAAGAGAAAATTGGCAATCGTTAGCCCAACATTGTCAAAAGCAGAGATAGGAAATTTGGAAAAGATAAAGAGTTTATATTTCAACAAGCCATAAATTCAAGCTCAAAAAATTTCATTAGAAAGGCAAAAAATGTAATAATTAGTGATTTGACTCAGTCCTTGCAGCCTTTATGACTTTAATTATTCTGAAACCTAGCATTAGGTACATACAGAAAATCAGAGTAAATTGTCTGAAAGCCCTTAAGGGATTTAAAATAAATGCTTAAATAAATCTCTCATTACTGGCGTGCAACAAATGCCAAGATATATTCACAGTGATGTGTCCAATTAAGTTTAGAAGAATTGCATGAGGTCAGTTCTAGCAGATTCCTATTGATTCTCCTAGTTAATAAAGAGTTAAAGGATGAAGTAAGTTTTTAAAAAATATAAGTGCTTTAAAGGTGCTAGAAAGGAAAAGCATAGTACTAAGTGGTCATGTGGCTAGTGCCATTCATCTTGGTAGTGACTATCTGTCAAAAGTGGCAAGAGCCCCTGTTAACAGCCCTGACCTGTGCTGTAATGAAGGGAGAGTGCACAGCAAAGTGTCCATTATCAGGCAGTTGGGAGCAGTAAATTGGTGCAGTTTGCCTCAATCTTGCAGCAAGTTGAGATGTAAGATAGGTGGGGATCAGCAAGCAGCAATTTTATCCTATGATCATTTTTGTCAGATCACATCAGAGTAGGAACTTAGTCAGATTCATGATTTCAATTAAATACGTCCCCTCATTAAGTGACCGCTGCCATGAATGCTTTTTCCGGTCCTTTATTTATAGTCATGTAAACACACATGCTAATATTTGGACGGGAAGCAGTGACAGAAAAGCAGTCAGGTAAATGACACATTAAGATGATAGTCAGGTACAATCAAATGAATCTTGCACCCTCGCAACAGGGTAACAGCTTGCAATAAAATAGGCCACCTATGTTACCTATACACTAAACTACAATGCTTACACACAGTTCTAACTGGGAAAATCAATTTCAGACTCTTTACTTAAAAAAAAAAAAAAAAAAAAAAAAAGCACAAGTAAATGCACAAGTAAAATTCTACCTGTTTTCAATCTCATGCAAGAGAATTAATTCTAGCACCATTTCCCTGGATACTAGCTATAGAAATGTAGGTGATACCCAGTGTCTGCTTTCAGATGCACCAAGATGAAAATGTTCTGGATGAACTCTGAAACTCTCAGGCAGACTTAAACCTTAGGGACCCTTCAGTAAATTAGACAAGCAAACTGAAGACAAGTACTCCTACTGCCACTCATTTCCCACTTCTCAGCAGCAAAGGCCATTCAGATCAGCCCATCTGCTTTCCAGATATTGGACTTCCATAATCACATGTTGTCCCTATAGTTAGGTCATTCTTACTCTATTACCTGAAGTAGGAATAATAAAAATTCTGTAATTCTGTAATTCATGTGATTCTGTCCAATACCCTATCAAATGCCTCTCCCATGATTTTCCCCTGCTGTGCAACATACCTGCCTTCTCTGTCAGCTCCTAGCCATATAGGTAGTTTGAATGGTGGGCAAATAAATAAAGCTTTTGTCCCAGTAAAATTAAATTACAAACAGCCACAGCTTTGTCCTGAGAAGTTCCATTCCCCAAAGATCCATCCCAACACCTTGTACATGTGGGTCAGTCCTATAGAACTGAACAGAAAAAAAACTTTTTTTTTTTTCCCCAGGTGAATTAAATCAACAAATGGGCTCTTTTTTCCCTCTCTAAGTCTAGGTCAGCAGTGCAAAAAAGGAAGGACACAGCTTCTATTTTACCTTGTTAGAGACCAGCTGGAAATGCAAACTTCTGTATTAGAAGTTGCTTTTGCAACCATTAAGATGTTTCACTTATGCCTTGCCTACCTCAGCAGGTTTTTGAAATTTGACAAGGGACCATGGAAAATACACCTTGACCCTCCTTCATTTGTTTTTATGCTTTTAATTTCATGACATTTATCTCAGCATTTGGTAAGATAAAGTGCTGAAAATCAACTGCTTCTCTTCAAGCATTTACATTCTTCAGAAAACCTTTGGCAGAATGCCAAAAATATTTGTAAAAACCCTGATCACTTAAAAATTTATAGATTGAATCTATTCAAATGATAGTCATTATTATTGGCAGCTATTTTGATAGGCATATATGATACCTAAGAGCTATGAAGATAAGCAGATCTGAACATGTCATCCTGAGACACTGCACCTACCAAATGCTACATTTTCTTCCTGGGCTGGGAGTAGTGGTGCACTTAGCAAAGCATTTCTTTGGTGTATACAGGCATTCTTTCCTCCTCCCATCTCCTGCATATGTAGTTGACTTATGGGAGGTAGCAGCAGCCTCCTGCAGAGCTGCCTAGTTTATGCCTTGCTGAGATGTTTGATGCAAAATATGCATGTATTTAGAAAGAAAAATCAGCTCTTGAAACATTAAATTACACATAAACTTGAATGTGATCTTCTGTCTGTATGCTATGGCACCCTCATTAATTAAATGATTGGAAAAAGATATTCAACTTTGGGGTGCCATTCATTGCACTGGATGGACACCGAGGGAGACAGGATTAAGAAGTTTTGTAAAACCTTGGCATTACCAGCTTGATAAAGCTTGATCTCAGCAGACAGAAAATATTCTTTTAACATGGTTAACAGTTATGTGTGCAAAGGTACGTCTGTACTCAGGTGTTACTGTAACTCCTACAAGACCATGATTCCAATGTAAACTGAGACAAAACTGTCTCCCTCAATAGGTAGAGCTTCTGCTTTTGAGTAGACACAGAGTGCAGAATGAAATAAAGATCAAACCTAACTTGATAATTTCGCATCATCTTGGATATATCATATTTAGAAATAAAAGCATCTGAGAAGATCTCAGACCTGGGATGGAAAGAAAGGAATACTCTGGCCCTTTGGAGTCCTCACCAGTAAGTGGGCTGTGAGGAGCAGCAGTGAAGACAATACTCCAGGTTTTGCCTCACCAAGTCTGACTAGATGGGGAGGATCATCTCCCTTGACCTGCTGGCAACACTCTTCCGAATGGAAAGAGTGTTCTCAGGCCGGCAGGCATTTTCTTCAGCCACATGTTCAGGAGACCTTCTGTCAGCCTTTTTCCCACTACAGCATGGTCAACTTCATGGCTGCTCCCCCTAACAAAGTTTGCCATTCCCATGATGATTTTCCACCCCCACAATGACTTCCTATTCCCGAGTCTCCTTTGGGCACCCACTCCCCGCAGCCATTCCCCATCTCTCCGTCCTCTCCCATCTGCAGTCAACATCCCCAAACCAATTTGTGAGATGGGCACAGGCAGCGGGATTGGGCTGTGTTCAGTCCCCTCCATGTGGCGCCAAACCAATGAGTGCAGGCAGAGGCTTTGAAAAATTATATAATAAATTAATGACATGGTAATTGTGACTGCCACCATCAGCCTGGCCCCACCTTCTCAGATGCGGTGCCCGGCCTGGTGGCTTGTGTGGTCACCAGCCCCCGGCTCCTCCTGGGCCCTGTGTAGCTATGATGTGTCCCCAGGGCTGGTGTCCAGTGGGGATCTGGGCCATCTGTGCGCATCCTGCTCCCAGTGCCAAGAAAAGCTCTGGACAAGCTGTTGCTGTCAAGGCATGGAGGGACTGCACTCCCTGCACCTTGTCAAGACGCTGCAGGATCTGTAGCTGGAACCTGCACCCTCCCCTCTTCTTCCTTTTTCCACGTTTTATTTCTGAGTGTGGCATCATATGGCAACCCTTTGGTTGGTTTAGGTCAGCTGCCCTTGTGATGTTTGTTTTCTCACTTTTTTGCCCACCACCTAGAAGGGTTAGAGAGAGTCCTGTTGCTGTGCCAGCACTGCTCAGCAGCAGACACGACACTGGTGTGATACCACTGCTGTTCTAGCTACAAGTGCAAAGCACAGGACTGTATGGGCTGCTGCAGGGAAAGTTAATATCCCAGCCAGACCCAGTAAAAGGGATCTGCTGTGTCTGCTCTTTGGCAAATTCTTTTTGCAGACCAAAGATAAGGTGCATAGCCATGACCTTCTCTGCTGATGTTCTCTCCTGCTTTCACTAGTGGATCAGTAATGCTGTTCGGATGAAGAATGAAGGAATGAAGAAACTGGTTCATCATGGAAAGATGGTGATGCTCCATTCTCTGGGTCCTGCATACACAGCCAAAACCAAGGATTTCTATGTCATAACCAATTGGTCTATATAACTTCTACAGAGGAGGTTGTTCAGCCTGCAAAAGAGGGGTTGGTCTTTCCCATGGACAACAGTATACAAACAGAAATAAAGAGTTAGAGACACAATGGTGAAACACGAGCAATGATAACAGAAGTGTTCATATAGATGGCAAATATTCCTTACTAACTGAAATGAGGATCTAAAGGGGGAAGGAAGCTGTTGCTTCCACTTCATGTCTTTGGGGGGTGGTGGGAAGTGAAGGGAAATATAATCATCCACATTAGTTGATACACGAGCAAAACTGTAATTGTGTGTGTGTGTGGGGGGGGGGGGGGGGGGGGGAAGGCGTTTGCCTTAAAAGCTGTGTAAATCAGCTTGAAACTGAATTAAACAGGTGGCAAACCACCTGTACATAATGATTAACTGTGCTTACACAATAATTTACGTGAAAATACTGTCAAACTCTGATAACACCACATCTGCTACTACTGTAGAATTGTCCAATATATTTTTATGTATTATGGCTTTGAAAAAATAGTTAGGTATTATTGACCTCGTTTCCCTTTGTATTACATTAAGGTAAAACGTTTGCACTGAAAATTTCAGTATTCTGCCTAACATTATCAGTGTTGACGTATCTTATTTGTCCATATTTACTTATTTGAGCCAAAAATTTTGAAATTTAAGTACTGTAAAGTATCTTAGCTAGTGTAATAAACATTTATATTTTTAACTTTAAAGGTGTTATTGAAACGCTTTATTATTTACAGGGATTTAAATTTGCTACCCTGCTTACATTTAGACTATTAGTGGGGTTTGCTTTAACTTTTAGATTATGTTATTAAAAAGTTTAGGGCTTCATTTATTTTGTTTTATGCCTGCAGAATCAAAGGCAGATTCTTCTCATACTATTTTAAACAAGGATTTCCACTAGGTCTGTAAATTTACACTGCTATAAACAGAAGCAAAATCAGAATGAGACTTTGTGGCATATCCTGTCTTTTCCTGTGAAGGCATTTAAATCTGCAAATGAAAGTGTAGTATTAGCACAACACTTGTGAATTTTGGCTGATGCAACTACCATACCACTCATCTGTCCTACAACTCAAGTGAAAGGGTATGAAAAAGGTCCAGAATTCATACAGATTTACAAAAGGAAAGATGAAATTCAGGTCAGTTTATTTTCATACATACATAGGTCTGAAAATAGCAATGATTTACACTTGTTTCATGAGCTCTTCCATAAACCCTATTGTGAAAGTACTCCAGCTTAGAATCATAGAATCATAGAATATCCTGAGTTGGAAGGGACCCTTAAGGATCATCAAGTCCAACTCTTGACACCGCACAGGTCTACCCAAAAGTTCAGACCATGTGACTAAGTGCACAGTCCAATCTCTTCTTAAACTCAGACAGGCTCGGTGCAGTGACCACTTCCCTGGGGAGCCTGTTCCAGTGTGCAACCACCCTCTCTGTGAAGAACCCCCTCCTGATGTCAAGCCTAAATTTCCCCTGCCTCAGCTTAACCCCGTTCCCGCGGGTCCTGTCACTGGTGTTAATGGAGAAAAGGTCTCCTGCCTCTCAACACCCCCTTACGAGGAAGTTGTAGACTGCGATGAGGTCTCCCCTCAGCCTCCTCTTCTCCAGGTTGAACAGGCCCAGTGCCCTCAGCCGTTCCTCGTACGTCTTCCCCTCCAGGCCTTTCACCATCTTCGTAGCCCTCCTCTGGACACTCTCCAACAGTTTCATGTCCTTTTTATACTGTGGTGCCCAGAACTGCACACAGTACTCGAGGTGAGGCCTCACCAGCTTCCCTCAGTTGGATGCAGCAGTCACTAGCTGATGGTCAGTTCAGCCATTCATCAGCATTGTCCAGTTATATGCAGCCTGCATCCCAGTGGGAGAATTCAAGTTTGTCAGCACTTTCACATAGCTTACACATTTGGAAGCAGAAGTGGTTGGAAATGAAGAATAATGACAACTATGCATTTTACAGAACAGTAACTAATGGGCATTATCACAGTTAAATCATAACAAGATTGGCATAGAATCACAGAATTGTTGAGGTTGGAAGGGTCCTCTGGATATCATCTTGTCCAACCTTACTGCTCAAGAAGGGCCACCCAGAACAACGTGCCAAAGACCATGTCCAGGTGGATTTTGAAATTCTCCAAGGTGGGAGACTCCACAGCCTCTCTGGGCAACTTGTACCAGTGCTCTGTCACCATCACAGTAAAGTCCTTCCTCACTTTTAGACAGAACCTCCTGTGTTCTGATTTGTGCCCATTGCCTCTTGTCCTGGCACTGGGCATAGCTGAAAAGAACCTGTCTCCATGTTCTTTACAACTTCCCTTCAGGTACGTATAGATGCCCCCAGAGCCTCATCTTCTTCAGGCTGAACAGTCCCAATTTTCTTCACTTCTCCTCATAGGAGAGTTGCTCCAGTCTTTTGATCATAATTGTGCCTACCACTGGACTCTTTCCAGTATGTCTATATCTCTTCTGTACTGGCAGCTCCAGAACTGAATGTGTTACTCCAGGTGAAACATCACCAACACTGGGTAGAGCAGAAGGATCACCTCGCTTGACCTGCTGGTAATACTTTGCCTCACACAGCCAAGAATACTGTTAACCTTCTTAATGGCAAGGGCATGTTGCTCGCTCATGTTCAACTTGTTGTCAGCCAGGTCTCCTATGTCCTTTTCTGCTGAGCTGCTTTCCAGCTGGGTGGCCCCAGGCCATTATTTTTCAATTTGTTGTCTATTTGCATAGGTGAAAATGGCCAGAGTAGATGTAGAGAAAAGTATAATATTTTAACATTTGAAATAACTAACACAGAGACTTTCAGATGACTGCCTCTTTAAAGAGTTTTTGTAAAGCATCACATCTATGTGTAGGTTTTCTTATTAAATGACTTTAAATCACTGTAGTGTGATTTAAAGGCCTAGTAGAAACATGTATTTCTCTTGTAACTTGGTGACTAAACACAGTGGTATATCAAACCAGGGAATTCAAAACAGAGAAATTTGTATAATGAAGGAAATCATATTATAAGCCAATGTGTTATTAGGCTTCTTTAATTACTTAACTATAAGCCTAAAATTACCTTTTTCATATATTTGCACATTCTCAGTCATCTTAAAGTGAAACTGTTGGAGAAAGGATCAAACTAAGAAATGCCATAGGAATCCCTTTTATACAACATAAAAAACAATTTTGTATTCAAGTCTGCAGGGAATCTTACTACTGAACAGTGGAACTAGCTATGGATAATTTTTATTAATGTATGTATCATGCATTGAGAACATAGTTGGTGTGAATGCCTAGCTAATAACATACCTTTATGTATCTTTGGTTTAATATGTGTAAATGGCATATCTGTAATAGAGAACAGTACAGTTGCACTACTCACTACATTGTGTTCATACTAATTGCATTTTCCCATAGCTAGTCTCCATGGGCAACATAAATCTTGGCCAGGATTATCACGGCTGTTTCAGACTGTGGAATAACTTTGACTGTGTGCCATGACTTTAGAGCTGAAATGAGAGCCCCAGTTCCTGATGTCCACATAACTGCCTGCCCCCAGAGAACTGGGCTCACAGACTCACAGGGCTCTTCCTGGTCTCCTGCTTTTGCTTGTCTTTCTTCAATAGTGTTAAAAGTAGTGAGGGGGGTTCACCTCTTTCCTTTCTGATCAAAAATACCTTTGTCTGTTAACATGTAATATATGGTACTGTTTTAAAAATCCTTACAATTATCATCCTTGCAGTACAGCTACAGTTTTCACAATTAAAACATTACCCGTGATCTGAGGAAGATCGAATAATAGAAGATGTCATGATTTATTTCAAGTTTTAGTTGTGGTTGATTTTTCAGTACACAAAAGGGAAGGTTGGGCAATGAGTGAAAATTAGGCTCAAACTTTATGCCTTTAAGAATCACCAGGATGCTTAAATTAATCTTCTAATAGGATTGGCAGAATCTTTTACAAATTAACCAGTTCAGGATGTTATCTGTGTGAATTGTCCTCTACCCCACACTTCCGCTAGAGGTTTCTCTCTAGAAGCACAAGCAGCAAACAGCCTGACCCTCACTGTCACAGTTCACAGCCTCACATATTAACACAAACTCCATTGCATCATGGGTTTGAGGTAACACACTGCACCAAACTCTGATGACTGAGTTTCAGGTACATGTGGCTTTCTAACATCCATGCTGCAACAGTATCTACCTCTAACCTGCATGTTCGGTAGAGGGTTGACACATAACTTTTCCAAGTGCTGCCAATGTGCCTGCCAGCTTATCTAACAGAGTCACCACATGGAAGTCATTTCATATATTCAGGGTATTAAGCCATCCCAAAGTTAAGTGCCCCATTTGCACCTAACTTCTTAGGTTCCCTCTGAACAGAGAGACAGGCACTTAGAGAGAAGATTTATCCCATGCTGTAGCATATATCAAAGACTGGTAAAATTAAATGCCCTCTGGAGGTACTTGTATCTTTCCCTTGTCTGTAGAAAGAGCATAAATAAGAGGCCAGAGCCATAACCCAATTTTTAGACAACCAAATTAGGTAAGATGAATCCCAGTGTCAGTGGGTGAATATCTGTGGGATGAGATTCCTAACAGCATGCCTGCTGAAATCAAGAAAAGCTCCACCAACGTCTGCAATTATAGAATCATAGAATCATTAAGGTTGGAAAAGACTTCCAAGATCATCTGGTCCAACCATCACCCTACAAACAATATCACCCACTAAACCATGTCCCTAAGCACCATGTCCAACCTTTTCTTAAACATCCCCAGGGACCACGATGCCACTACCTCCCTGGGCAACCTGTTCCAATATCTGACTACTCTTTCTGAGAAGAAATGTCTCCTCATTTCCAACCAAAACCTTCCCTGGTGCAACTTGAGGCCATTCCCTCTAGTCCTATCACTAGTTACCTGTGAGAAGAGGCTGACCCTTTCAGGTAGTTATAGAGAGCAATAAGATCTCCCCTGATTCTCCTCTTCTCCAGACTGAACAACCCCAGTTTCCTCAGCTGTTCCCCACAAGACTTGTGTTCCAGGACTTTCACCAGCTTTGTAGCCCTTCTCTGGGCATGTTCCAGTGCCTCAATGTCCTTCTTGTAGTGAGGGGCCCAAAGCTGAACACAGTACTCAAGGTGCAGCCTCACCAGAGCTGAGAGTATACTCTTGTTTCCGAAGAGTAAATTTAAACCATTCTCATGAGAGAAATTGAAAAACTGTATTACTAAGCTATTTTAGAGAAATAAAACCTTCTCTTCAGCTGAACAGGAAGCCATTTGGTTAGGAGCATTACAAAAAAAAAAATGTAGCCATTTATTTATCTTCATTTATACATTTCTTTCATGTATGTCAAATAAGTGTTACATCTTTGAGAATGACACTACTAAACTCATAACATGAAAGAGTTTAGATAAACCTTTCATATTCTTTTGATTCTGCTCCTATTTTTTCATGGGAGAAAAGATAAGGTAGAAAGCATTCATGACAATAAACTTATGTTATAATAAAGAAATAATTCTGTTGGAAAGAAAGAACTCACTGCAAGAAATCCCCAGAATATTACAGTTCTATGTCTAACTACTGTAAGATCTCACAGAGATCAACAGAGGAGTATTACTTGTTTCTCAGGAAGAGAAATGGTGCTTGAAATAAAAAATTCTATTCTGTGGAACTTCAATGTGGAGAGCAAAAAAATAGTGTCTGAACAATATCCCAGTTTTGCAGCTGACCCAGGGCAGATGACTGCTGAGATAGAAGTATCTTGAATTGTCACAGTTCTTCCCATTGTCACTTTTCTTCCAAATTCAGTGCACATAAAATTCTATCACTTAGTTTTGATTTCAAACTAAGCTCAATTAACATAATTATTTGAATTTTCTTTACTGTAAATGGCTTTTTATACAAAACAAAACAAAACAAAAAGCAGACAAAGAGTTCCACAAAGGATTGCAAGAACGGATTCCTGCACCAAACTGGTTGTTTCATTCATTTTCTTAGAATTCTGTCAGGCTGACTCTGTTTCATTGCACAAGATCCTACCAAAGCTTTATGTCAGGGACCTGCAAGCAAGACCTAGTGAAAGCCCTTGCAGAAAGCTCAGTTACTGCCTTCAGGGGCACACAGTCAGTCCTTTTTTTAAAAAAAAAAAAAAAGTTGCTTCTTATTATCTTACAACATATCTATAAAGAATTCTTGTGGAGTCAGAATTGCTTTCATATTAAAATTACTTTCCCTATAGGACAGAACATAAACTTGTATCCACTGAAACTTCCTGTACTACACTGATTTAAACCTCCTGATATTCAGCAAGCCTACAAATAAAGATGAGAGCATCAGCTCCTTTCCATCTGAAGTTCCACCTCAATTCTCATGAATTTTTGAAGTCTTCATTTACTATCCTAAAACAACACCCTGAATGTGAGTATAATGCTAGGCTATTCACCAATCTCATGTTTTCATTTTACAAAAATAAAAATCTCCAATAGCAGAAGTTTATTTTCCTCAAAAAATGTGCAAAAAGTAATTAAAGCTCTTCTGCTATAGTCGGAAAAAAAAAAAAAAAAAAAAAAAAAAAAAGAAAGGAAGAAAGAAAGAAAGAAAAAGAAAAGAAAATGTCATTTTTCTAAATTAGTCCCAGTAATTCAAATTAGAATGCCAAGAGACAGATTCTTATCTACATATACCCTGAAGGTACCTCTTAAGAGCTCTCTTTGAGCAATGATAACAGTACAAAGGAGATTTAAAGTTTTTGTGACCCCCTGCTGCAAACTGTCTGGGTTATCAGAACAGAGCCAGGACTGCCTTTGATACCAGCATCTAGGAAGGAAGGATGCATATGTGCCACTTCATCAGGAGCTATACACTTTTCATGTCGCTTCATGTACATCGCTGTGCCTGTCCTGCTCTCCACAGCCACTGTGTCTGTGTTGCTGGTTCTCTGCATTCACAGTAGAACAAATAACATAACAATCAGTTAGGAAAGCTTCAAATACCAATTGCAGTGGCAATGTTTCCAGTGTGATTAAAATTCTAGCCTAACTCACATTTGATTTGGGGAGTCACTACTTCTTAACAGGATAAATGGAAGAACCCATTGAAAAAATACATAACATGTATTTTCTGTCTCCAGCTGAGCCTATATAGTCAGTTGGCCTCTGGACCCTTGGATTTTATATCTATCCCATCACTTTCCAAGCTATAATTCACTCCTTGTCTTTCAGCTCTATGCTAACATGAACAGGCTTTTTTTGCAATACAAAATCCTCTGACAAATACATTTGATGACTCATAATTGTTCTGCTTTGTTTCTTGCAGTGATGCCAAGAGCATTATGTCCGTTGTACAGGAGTGGACTGAATTTATTAATGCTTATCATTAATATTAAGCATGTCTTTTCATTAAAAATGAATAAATAAAATACCCCAAAAAACTCCATTATGAAGTGTTGATTTTCATAAAAGAAAGTAACAGAAGTAAATCCAAAATACCCCATTCAATTACAGTGTTCAGTAAAAGACTAGAGGAAGAGTGCCATCCCCACTAAAACACTGGTTTGGAAGTTATGGCTGTTCCAAAATAGTGTCTCTCTTGGCTCCTTTCTCTCTGTGTATGCCTCCACTTCTTCAGATTCTGGGGGAGAAAGCTCCAGAAGAACAAGGACTGCAGGCTGGGTCTCCTCTAAGGTGACTCTTACAAAAAGGTTAGAAATATTCTGCTTCCTTGTTACTCCATGGTATTTTCTAACCCATCGATATTGTGTGAATTTAGCTCTTTTCTGTAATTTAGTATAAGTCTGTCTTGATGAATGCTCCTAACTCCCATCAAGTATGCTCATATGCACATCCTATTCTCCTATAGAGACCCTCCTATTCTCTCGAAACTGGCATGGCAAATAATTAATGGGCTGCATTTCAAAAACCACAGCACAAATCTGTGCTGATAGCATAGCAGCTCTTCTTGGTTAGAAAATGATTCCCCTCATTTGAATCTCCCCACTATCTTCTTGTATGCTGCTCTTTTAAAGAAAAAGATCTTCTTTCCTCTCTTTTCTGTTATTATGGCCCCATTGATGTCAGAAGTTGTGCCAACAAGGAATATTGTCAATTCTACTTTCAGATGAATTGTGTAGATGTGTCTTCACTCTTTTTTTAATACAAAGAAGAAATTACAGCACTTGTTTTGATAAAGGAACAGGTAACTAACACTGTGAGGCTGCAAGACTTTTAAGCAGGAGAGGGTCCAGAACACATAGGCATTGAATTTCTGAAGAGATTTCTCCCAATTTGAAAAGCTATATGTGTGTACAACTGTGTGTGACTTGGTAGGGTGAATGCATTCACCCTACCAAGTCTTCATCCTGGCAATGAACAGTCTGTCTAAATCTGCAGCACCCTTAAATACAATTAGAGTTTAGTTTAGGTATTGGCCAAAGGCTTCTCCTTTTTTTTTTTTTTTTTTTTTTTTAAGAAATTTTGTTAGTTCTGTTTTGTTTTTTTTCTTTTTTAAGTGTATCTGGACTCATCTTCTACATGTTTTCCTGGTTGCCGTAAGGGCTAACACCAAGAATTTGCATCCTTGAAACAATATTTTATGCTACATAGCATTTTATGCAGAAAATCTTTCCTTTGTGTGCAGGAAGTGGCTGTCTGTTTCTGCAACTACATTTCTTGCTCTAAGCAGGAGCACCTCCTCTGTAGTAGAGTGAGAGGCAGAAACATATTTGATACATACAGTCCTTGTGGTTTTGCTTTGTTGTCTCACTCAACTTTGCTTTATGGGAGCTGTATCAATGTTTGGGTAGTGTACTTTTCATAAGGTCAATTTTTCAAACATTTCTTAGACTAGCCTGTAGCTTTCTACTTTGAACAACAGCCTCACAAAGTGGATCCTTTGCACATGTGGGTGAAAATCCATTGCTCCAGAGTGTTGGGGAAGGTCTGCACTACACAAGAACATGTAAGCACCTGCCAGGCTTCCCTGTCACTAGGAGCAGGACAGCCACATCAATGGAGCTCTGTTTGGAGTTAGTGGGTCTGCTTCATGACAGGTTTTAGAAAATTGGGTGCTTAACTACAGTTCTAGTTTCTTTTGGTACTGAGCTACTCTGCCACCTATTTTGCTTATTCCAGGGACCAAAAACCCAAAGTGGCTGCTGCTACTGAGGAAAACATTAAAACACTTCATCCTTGCTGCCATGCCTCCATTCTTGCAGTAGCAAGAGCAAGGCTCTCCTGCAGGTCCTTTGTGCTCCTGAGCTTTCTTCTTCCCAAGCCAGGAGCACTCTGGCTCCCAGACCGTGGGCTGCAGCCTTTGCCAGTGCCGATGAGGTGCTCTGATCCAGTCTTTCCACAGCAAGCTTCTCCATACAGCATTACACTGTGCCATGTACATTGTATGGATCTGTCTGGAACGAGCTTTACTGAGCAATGCAGAGATGTGCCCTCAAAGACACAAAGAGTTAACACAGTGTAATTTTCCTAATAAAACTAAAGGCAGTGCATCATTTTTTTATAAGCTATGGCAGGCTGTGTGACACCATGTAATTTTTGAGGAATTTTATACTTTGCAAGGAAAACAACAATACTCACTGTCTTTTTTAAGGCTGCTTTTTGCTGCCAAAAACATCCATTTGCTTTGTCCTGATTGCAGTAGTAAATATTGTGGTGAAGACATCTAATGATGGCTACAAAGATTCTTTTACCTTACCTTGTAAAGGGACATTTCAGAAGTTTACTGAGCATATTCAACCATACCTCAAGTAAATGAGAAACAGTATGCAGAGTAGATTCACTGAGGTAGACCCTCCAGGAATAAATGCAACAGAAAAGTAGTAGGCGACATTAACACATGTAAAGCATTCCAAATACTGATATTACATGTTTGGTAAGTATCTCTGTGTGGCACAGATGGGTAAAATCAGGAGCTATAATTAGTGCTTAGTGCTATCTTGCTACCAATGAGAGACAGAAAAAGCAGCTCCTGGTCCCAGCTCTCCCCTGCTACCTGTCTGCAGGTGTTGAGACCCAAGAGCAGCATCCCTGAGGCTGGTACAGGAGAAACTCCCACCTTGCAGGAGCTCAGGAAGGGAACTTACAGAAAATCTTATCGCTGCCTGGAATGTGATTCCCCTTTGGCATCCCAGCTGAAATAATGTGGCTATGAGTCACTCTTGACACACAGTCATGTATAAAATTAGGCACAATATGGTTAAGCACAAAGATAGGACTAAAATTCATGGTGATCATTGAAAGCCAGCTTCTCTTGGGATTCTCTCTTGCAAATGTGACATAACTCAGTCACTGCTGTTAGTTCAGGAAAGTTTGAAATGAATGACCTTTTTAGTAAACTGTTTCTCCTCACGTGGTTTAAATAAGAAAGCTCTGATCCCAGCTGTAGGGCTCCCCTTTAGTGGTGAGAGGATGGGGAATAATATAGGGTGTTGATTGATGTGGGAGGAGGAGCTGACCCTTAGTCTGAGTCTGAAATAGGTTTGAGGGCCATTGCCCTGCACTCTGCTCCCCAGCTTTGTCACAGGAAAGTGCTGCTAACTTTTGAGGCAGAAGTTCACTGCTGTTGTGTGCTGGCTGCTCCTGGGAAGCTGAAGGCCCCTGGGAATTTCAGACTGCTCTTCCCAGGCACAAGGATTCACAAATGGCACTTTCAGCTTCAGCTGCCCACCTGACACACCACCTCACCAGCTCTGTGTGCTGTGGTCAGTCAGAGAGCTGCAGACTGAAGTCCAGAGGCAGCAGATTCAGGTATTGTGTAAACCAACATGGAACTGGCCATCAGTCCCCAGTTCTGGCACAGACCCTGGCCTCGGTGCCTACAACTGTGTAGGCCAAATACTGCAGCTCTTTCTCCAGCTGTGGCTTCACCACATGCTAGGAAGGACTTCCTGTGGACTCACTCCATCATTACTTCCCTTTTAAAGGAGGTAACAGTTGTTACAGGGTAACAGAGGTAACAGGGTTGTAGTCCTTTATGTTTTGTTGTTGTTTTTCTGGACCAACAACTTATCAGCTTCTATGAATTCTTCCATCAAACTTATTTATTTTTCCCTTAAATTTTGAGAAGAATAAACCTATTTCCTGGCTCTGGGTAGATGATTTAAATGCTTGTTTTTCTGAAGCAGCATACAATGTAATGGAAATCTTGACTACTGCATATGTTATTACTACATTGCACTTAAGTATATTTTTTATAAAACTATTTTCTTATCAATGGGAATTTCAAGCCATTCTTTCATGTCTAAAAATGACATAGTCAATTTTATTAGAAGTAATGTAAGATATGTCTCATCTTTTTGAAAAAACAGGATAGGAAAGCATATCTCAATATATACTCAGATTTTGAAATGATGGAGTGTAGTGAGTCTCATGAACTTGAAGATTACTAATGGAAAGGCTGCTTAGTTTTTAGTTCTGTATTCTTCAAGATGATCTTGAAAAGGCAGTGTGCAGTAAGCATAGCTAGTGCTATAGAACATATGCTTGAGAACAACCTGTAGTTCATATATATGGCTGTTTCGATGGTTAAACAGATATAAATTACATGTGATTAAAAAAAAAAAAAAAATAGTAGATTATGCATATAATTCCTCTATATTTTGGTGGCATTAAGGCACGTCTATGAATTCCAGAGAGTACCTACGACCTTCTTTACATATCTAAAGACATTTTTAAAACCTTGTTTATTTTGTCAGTCTTGAAGAACTATTTATGGTAGAGGAAATAGCAACAAGGAACTACCAAGCACTTGCTTGCCCTTCCCGGGGATGCACAGAAGGACTGAACTCATAAAAGTTTGAGATATTTATAGAAGGAAAATAGGGAACACAACACAAGGTGATGAAGTCACGCATGTGTAGGGCAGACTTCTAAGTTCACACACACACACACCAAAAAAAAAAAAAAAAAGCATAAGATGTGTTTCACCTGTCTTCATGCTTTGTTGCAGGAATTCTTACAAGTGAGCTGCTTGGAGTTCAAGGTTGAAATGATCTGTTTGATACTTCACATGTTATCTCTACTAAGTGGTGCAAATGAATATGAAATTCTTTGCTGCATGGCTCCTGAAAAATATAAAACATTTCTTATCTAACCATGTAATAAAAAAGCAGATCCATAGTTACGAATGGTCCTTACATGTAATCTTGTATGACATTCTTCCTACAAACATATATTTCCTAGTGCGCATGAGCATTGGTTGAGCCCAAGCTCAAAAAAAACCAACATGAATGTTTTCAAAACTTCAGGTCAAAAATGCATTATATTCCTTTGTACTTTTTTACAGTCCATTTCCCTTTCCCATTTTTTCTTTGCATTAAATTGCAGGAAAATTGCACATTTTCCTCTTCATCTTTTAAAAGCATAAGGATTAAATGCATACAAAACATTGGAAAATAAAAAGTTCTCAGGAAAATAATAATAAAAAAAGACATCTGATACACTGTGCTAGTGATATCCTTTTTCACTCATTGATGATACAGCTGATGTGGTGGGAAGAGTAGGACTACCAAGTATTTTAACTCAGCTCCTGTTGTGATGCTATGCAGCTGCTAGAGGAGGGGATGGAAGAAATATTCAAACAGAAAACAATCTATCTATTTATTTATTTATTTTTGTTGTTGTTGTTTTCTCCTCTAATCTTGTGGTCTAGATGTCCACTAGCAGTTAGAGCAGTAGCTGCTCAGCTAATGCCACCTCTGATTTAGTTTCACTCCAAAGGAATTTGCTATGTAGAGATTGCACCCCAAGGCAAGCAAAAGCTTACTGTCTGAGGACATCTCCAAACATGCACGTCACAAATCTCTGCTAAAAATAAATGTCAGTGTAAAACCTTCCAACCTACTGTACAACTGGGAAAAATCTCCAGCTCAAGACCTCAGTTCTGAGAACTTCATATATCATGGGCAGTATTTGAAATATCAGGATTTCATTTGAGTGTTGGTGTTTCTAGGGAGCTGAAGCTTAAACAGTAGCCTTACATGTAAAGGGTCTTTTCTCATGTGGATATGTGGCATCTTAGTGTTGCTTGTTTGTTTGTTTGTTTTCCTTCAGCTTTGGAGAATGAATTTGTGAGCACAAATTAAGGCAGACACAGATAGAAAAGAGGGTGTGGTAGAAGTGTGCAACAGTAATCTTCCATTACCATTTGCATGGGACTTCTATGGACACTTACTGTAGGCTCATAATCAATATTGACTGACAGCACTGCTGTGAAATGTTGCTCACAGCATCCATGCAAAGAAGTGTCATTTTTTGCTAGAAAAAAAAATAGTCACAGTCAGTAGGACTCATTCAAGCTTCCTCCAATGGTGCTGTATGGATGAGTTTATAATGGCAGAACCTGTGAAAACAGGAGTTACAGCAGTGTTGCAGCATGCAATTGCATTAAGTGCAATTACAGCATTAGGTAGTCTTACCTAATGAAAGAGATATAAAACAGCTCTTTTAATAATCTTCCACTGCTTCTTGAGGAAGGAGTTTAGTTTTTCTAGAGATTATGGGAAAGTTTAGGAATCATGTTAAAGTTTAGGACTTTCGTGTTACATATGGGACCTTAAAGTAGTTAATGAGTCACCTGACATCGCACAGCAGCTGAGGGTACACACTCAGGAAAACCTAGTCAAGTCTAGGCAGTATCCTCATGCCTAGAACTGATTTTTTCTTTCCCTGATCAGGAAAACCACCATTGTTCTCAGATCGATGTTTTACCTACAGACCTTATAATTCTGGAAGAAACTGTTCACAAAGTTCTAACCATCCTTTATTTGTTTATTTATTTATTTGTTTGTTTGTTTAAAGCTAAAAACACCACAAAGGCTCCATCACTCCTTGGTGGTATTCTGAGGCTATATTCTTAGGCTCATGAAAGTCATACAGCTAAAATATCAAAAACATTAAGCTTCATGGGGGTTCTTATGGGAGCCTAAATTCATAGCCTAACAGGAAATACACATGCTTACACATGCAAAGCAGAAATCTTAGCATTAAAAGATGAAGAAGACTCATCAAGAAATTTTTTTTGATATGCCAATATCTGAGTTTGGAGACCTGCTTCACCTAACACATATGAGGAGATCAGATGCTAAATCAAGCAAGAACAATAGAGATGTTGCTGATATATGTCACTATACTGAACTCATATATCATGTGGTTAAGCCAAGAGGAACGGAAAAAGCTTTATGATTGCTATAAGAAATCCATGAGCTTTAGACTGTAGCGTATGTTCAGTTACTAACTTTGTTTCTTCAAAGATATTCCTTTTCAATAGTATTTTACTTTTGACTTAGAGACCAATCTATTTGAATTTTGAATATGGATCAAGGTATGAAAAAAATATTTTTGGTCTATGTTTTGTTATTTCATTGTCTGATTTAAATCTATTTTGAATCACAGAATCACAGAATTTCTAGGTTGGAAGAGACCTCAAGATCATCGAGTCCAACCTTTTGGCTTATTTGTATCCAATTACATCCTGTGTGTCATTGGCAATTGGCATAGTCATATTGATACTAATTCTTTGTGATTTTAAAAACTTCTCAAGTGCTGAAAAAAAAATTTAAATCTTCTCAGGAGGTTTTCTTTCTGCTTTCCTTTTCTCAAGACCCACTTTTCTGTTTAGGTTTTAAACCACCGCTATGTTCATATACAGACCATTCAAACACTCTCATCTCCCAAAACTTTGACTGGCAGCTATCTAGAGCATTCCTGGAAGCCACCTGGGAAAATCAAATCTAATGCTCTACTCTTCCTATCTAGACCCAGGTTCAAAGTTTCTTTTCAGGGTAGAATCTCAGTGAGGAGAAGCTGTGTGGGGGGAGAATTTTTAAACCGTTTCTTAGCTGTAACTGACCACAAGAGCACCCTAATGTGGTTCAGCACAAAGACAAGAAAGGAGACTTCAATCATTACTGAAACACATGAGAAGTGCTCACAGGCTTGACTACAGCTCAAATTTTTCTCTGCCTACATCCTTATACCATCATGGCTGCAGTAGCTTAGCTCCTGTTGTTGGCAAATGTCCCTGACTGTATGACACAGTACTGGGACACAACAGCAGCAGGGTGAGATGTGGGCTGAGTTCAGATTTGAATGAAGTGTGGGGTGTAGATATATATTTTGACTTTATATTCAGCATAGCAATAAATCAGGAAAGCAACACTGATGTTACTGGAATAAAGTGAATGCAAAACAACTGTAAATCAGATGTGATTAATATTGTTTGCCTTTTAACTACTCCTTTTTTTCTTCTGTTCCACATCTCATGTTTAGACTGTATCTTGCTATCGTGATGCTATCATGGTTCATGCTCTAGAGGAGTTTAAGTTCTAGTCTCTGGACTAGAACTATTTTTTTGGTACCATCTTTTTTTTTTTTTTTTTAACACAAGTATCTCTGAAAGGTTTTTTTGACTGTGAAGTAAATCATAATAAATAACTGTACCTATCTGGAAGATAAATGAGTATTGTTCCACTGGTGAAGAAAAACTAAACACATCAGAAATGAAGCGAAAGCATATGACAATGTTGTATTCATGTTCCTTCTATATAATTTTTTAAGAATGTGCTTTTTGTGCTGACACTGAGGTTATAAGTATTATAATTAAATGTTGTATTAACATGTGACTATCCCACTATGGTAAACACTACTTTAGTAGGAAATTTTTGCAGGGTTAATCGATTCTGTGGTTTTCCCCTAACTCTGTTTATTCTTTTCATACCAATCCTACATGTTTAGCATTCTTTCCACCATTTCTGTTCTAACAACTTTACAGTTATTGTTTGCTTTAATTTTTTTTTTTTAATCTGTTTTATATTATTGAGAAAGTGCTTATTTTCTGATCATAGTACCTAATCCCGTCCTACTAAGGACTGCTTTTATTGGCACTAGTACTCTGACATGTTTTCCAAATAATGTAGTCCAGCTAATTTTTATTGAAGGTTTCTTTTCATAAGCAAGGAGGAAAAGGAAAGATATTTAATATTCCTCTGATCCTTTTTGCTGCTCCTCTGCATAACAGAAAACACCTGGATCTCTTATGTATTTAAAGTGCTTTTTTGTTGTGTTTTTTTTTTTTTTTTTTTTTTGTGTCTTTTTGAGATTGATAAAACATTTCAAATCATTACTATTTAGAGAACTTTGAGAAAAAAGAGTCATCTGCTTACCCGAATAACACCAATACTGAAACTGAATTTAGAGTATTTCCAGGAAGGTGACTAGATACAGCTTCATGAGATGAAGGTCCAACAAGCCCTTTGGAAGGTCAAACTGAGAGCTGATCTTCGTGATGCAGGATCCAGTTCTCATTCCATATGAAAAATACTACAGAAATTCAATATTAAACAAAATATATTGTCCTGGTGACTCAGCTGAAAGGTTTTGAAAGTTCTTGCTCTGGCAGTTACTAGGATGTGATGATCACCAGGCAAGGGGGGAAAAAAAAAAAAAAAAAGTTTATTGCAACAGCGAGCCTCTCAAATTTCCTTCTTAGGAGGGTGTTGCCTGAATAAATTCAGGCTATATAATCCAACAAACATGTGAGGAAAAAATTTTAATACTTCTAGAAAATGAAGACTCCAAAATCCAAAATAGGTTAATAGGAAGCACAGAGTGAAAGGTATATTTGTTCAGATTAGGGAGCTGAATTCAGGGCTTTGACATTTAAAGATTATGAAAACTTACTGGTGGCTAAAATGGGCACCTAAATGCCTTTAAGTTCACCTTCCAAAGCAGAAAGTCACCCCTTCATGACCTTCAAGTAGCCACGGTGACAGATCTACTGAAGAAGTAATCAACTAAATGCTGTGTTTTCTTCTGAAGTCATATTTTCTCATTGTTCCTATGTGTTCAAAGATCTGCTTTTCATACTGAAGGCAAAAACAAAACAAAACAAAACCAACAGCAACAACAAAAAAACAACCCTGGAAGTTCCAAGAAATAAAATATTGAAAATCTCTGCTGTCTCATATCTTCTGTCTTACTAGTTAACATTGCATAGAGTATTGGGATTCCTCTTCCACTTACTATATAACACCTGTTATTGCTAATGGAAATCATAGTTACTTATTAAAGATGAGAAAATCTCTATTCAAACTATGATTTGCAGTGCATTGGATAAAAAAATAAAGCATGGTTTCAATCTTAAATTTAATAGATGATAGCCTGGTCTTGTTGAAGTCAATTAAAATTTTGTCATTGATTTCCAATACTGAGAGTGTTCCACAGTACAGGTTTGGACTGCAAAAGAAATCAATATTATTTTAAGACATTTACTGGCTGAATTCTGTTTATTTTAAATTCCCTTGGTTCCTTCACGTAAACCAAGAGAAATTCATTCAGAGGACTTTGTGGACTGTTAGTTTAATGAATGTGATTTAAACATGAGGCAACAGCCTATATTATATGGCATTGCTTTCAGTTTTCAAACTTATATTTTATAACCAAGGTGTTTTTTAGCATAGAAAAAGGAAAAATTCACATGCACTCCCACACAAAACCTGAAATATCAAACAAGCTGAAGCAGACATCCCAAATATTTTGTTGATATGATCTGGTTTTGTGTGAATGCAGAATATATACATATGCTTTACACATATATGCCATCTCCATCATTAGAAAATAAGCAACAGTGGGTCATTCTGAAATAAAACCAGTTTTCATGCTGAGACGATGCCTGTCTCGTTATTGCATAGGTTCAGTTTCCCCCACAAACTTGAGTTCCTGAAAACAGTAGTTTAAGGGGTGCACTGAAATCAAGTAGCAGTATATGTACTTCACTAAGTTGCTTTGAAATGTATTTTTATTTTACATTGTGCTAATTTTCACATTTACCTTCCCTTTTAAAAAGTATTTATGTTTGTTTTTAGTTTACGGTAGATTTAGTTCACAATGACATTGCTTTAAACAAGTTGGTTAAGCTGTTACATAGTGTTCAATATAACAAAATCACTTCAGCTGCTATATATGAATATGTATAGTGGTGTATAGTTTTAGAAAAGTAAGAAGAAAAAAAATAAATGTAAAGATATTTCTTGTATAGATTTCCTTTTAATTCTGGAAATACAGTATGGTTATTTGCATGTACTGTAAAGTAGAAAGAAATATACTTCTCAGTATTAAATGCAGTGCAATATACTTTACCTAATGACATGCAGAGTACGTTGTGTGTATTGTATTTTAGACAATGTTGTTCTTGCATAATTTCTCCATGCAGTATCTACAATATTCCTCGGAGAATGAACATGTCCAACGTATTCACAACACCCCTATGCTCCAAATATTTAGATCACTATGAGATGTTAAAGTAGTTGCTTCGTGAGACAGATTACACATGCTTGCTTCAGTACAAAAATTAGGTAGTACATTAATTAATGCTGAATTGCAGTGGAATTCCATGTAAGTACTTCCGACATTCACCAGGCTATAGAACAAGTTAATTATGATCAGTGTTATTACAGTGAATACCAAATGAATTAATAATGCAGACACACTTAAAATGAAGTGTTACCAAGGACTGTGGTAGAACACATAAGGTTAAATATTATGTGGTGAAAGGCATTATGTGCTCAGCGGGAAGAAGCAAAATTCAGTCTCTGTAGCTCCACACTTGCAGGCACAGTGTCTGTTATCATCGCACAGATTTCATATTGGAACAAGACGAATGCACATTTTCTTACGGAAACAAGTGTTTAGGAACACTAGCCATAACTTAATTTTCCAGGTGGAGAAAATATGTCATACAAAGAAGCAATATTTCATAACAGCACTCTGAAGGTCTCTTTCTCCTACAGAGAGATATTTTTTTTTTCTGGATTTCTGTGTTAAAACAGTTCACTGACAGGAGCCTGGAGACAAAAAGAGCACCCGAATCTCCTACAGCATGCTACCCCAAGTTATGTTGTCGTGTACCAGACACCATGGACTGTAGCTGGAATGAAACTGTGAAATACAGCAACCTGACTGCACCTAATAAATTACTGCTTTGTAACCTCTGGAGAGAGCCTGCCTCTAACTTGTGAGATTTTTGTTTCGATATAATACATTGCAACAATTCAACAATTCATATCTATGACAGAGTTAGTAAAATGTGAAAGCAAATATAGATTTAATCAGATATAATTATTTTTATGCCTACAACTCAAAAATATGAAGAAATAAATTTATGGTTATTTGGTGGTCAGTGGGTACCATGTCTATAAATGTTGAAGCAACTGTTGGCAAACCTAAGTGTTAAATCAAGGAAAACAGCTTTTCACTTCTACTCGCCAGCTTTGCAAGAAAGGTATTATTGTTCCTTATTAGAGCTAAATTGTGATCCATGCACATTTCCAGCAGCACCACCGAAATCACTCAATTGATTCCAGATTCAGGGAAAAGAGATAAGAATTTGCCCTCTAGTCTTTGACTAGTTCTTCACTGGCTCTCTTATTGTCTGTAATTACAAACATATACAGCAATTCCATGGGGATTAAAATAGATTAATGGATAAAATGAGGATTTACTACGCTTTTCTCTGCCTTAACCCTCAATATCTTACCTCTAACTAGAGATGTCTATACTGTGTAATGCAAGTACGCTCATCTTTGTGTTCATCCCATGCTTGAAGTTTTTGTTGAACAACATCAAGAACATATTTAAAACTGCATCAGTATCAGACTCCTGTCTTTTCCGGGCCTTTCCTGTGTTTCTCTATTTAATTTTTATGATCTTTTGACTTTCTACTAATACATGCATGCTACCTTAATGTACGATAGTTGTGCATACAGTACTCCTGCCAAATACTCATAGTTTGCTTTCTATCTCATTTTACTATGAATTGACATACTAAGTCATTTGTAAAGTTTTATATGAATTGACATACTAAGTCATTTATGAATTTTTATATTGTATTTTTTGTGTTATGTCTTCCTTAGATTACTCCACTCTACTTCACCACTTTCTAGACAGATACGCTAAAAATACTTAATTTGCTCTAAAATAAATAAATAAATAAAAAATCCCTTCAAAGTCTGGATTTAAGTACAATGATTTTGATTTGAAAATAAACAAACAACAGAAATCAAAATGGTCTGTAAAATCAATAGCATAACATTTCCTGGTGCCAGGAAACTAACCTATTTATGACCTGGAAGAAATAACCTGTATGGAACAGCAGTAGTTTCTGACCTGTCTACACTTAGGATATTTGAAGTCAACATTTTTAAACAATCGGCAAGGGTAAAATGTGCATTACTAAGTGCACTTTTAACCATGAGTATGTTACAACTTTTACACATAATTTACAATTTTGAAGATGTAACTAAGAGCTGACTGTGTTCATCACAGGTTTAATCCTAGTATCTGACTTTACAAATGATGGGGTTCTCTTTCATTCCTGTACTCTATGTTATTGTAGAAATCAGTAACATTTCCAATAAATTATAGATTGACCAGTACTAAACACTCTTCGAAAACCATATTCAGTCGTCTTTTACTCAACCCTCTTAGGCTTCTATTAAGCCCCTTTGAAAACCATAGAGTGCCCTCTGTTGATCAAAATAGATTCCTTTAACAGATTAAAGCTCTCACACAGCAAATCTTATAGTTTCATCAGTAAGAAAAATAATGCAAATTTTTCAAAAGTGAAGGTATTCACTTTAAAACTGGTGCTAGGAAAAATAGTTATATTAAAAAAACAAACAAACAAACAAACAAAAACAACAACAAAAACGTGACCTCTTGCATTACCATATATTTACATGTAATCCTGATGATTAGAAAGATATATACCTGGTGATGTTAGTGGGAAGCAATTTCTTTTCATGTGCATATGCAAGTATTCTTTGTGTGTTCTTTGTTTCTTAAAGTTCCAGATATATTTATTATTTATACACATTTCTATTAATGTAATGAAAAATTATACTTTCTCAGGCTTAATGCAAATAGGCGCACTAAATGCCACAGAATACGGTGAGGAAAAAAAAAATAAAATTGTAATTGGTGGTTACTTAATCCTTCCATGTTCTCCCAAAAGCCAAAATAGCTGAGCACAGATTTTAGCTCCAATGTTGTCTTTACATGACATATTAAAATTGATGTCCTGGTATGTTGGTGACTCTTTGGATCTAACTTTCAGCAAGCCTTGATAAAACAGTAAATTTTATTGCAATTTTTGAACAGAGATTTATTGAAAGATGAGAACTTTTTTTTTCCATCTTTTTTTTTTCCTTTTTCATCTCTTTGTTGGCTGAATGAAAACATTGTCATACCAAGAACTGTTTCATATGTTAATTGGTTGAAGATTTCAACATTGAAAGTGACATATTTGTATTTAAAAAACTTATAAAAAATATATTCTCATATATTTTATTTAAATGCTGAAAATAGAATCACACATAATGAATGTTAAGTTAAATAATGGTGTACATTTAATATGTTACTTAAATAGTTCAATTTAACTTGTGTCTGTATTATTGTATAGATAAAGATTCATTTGAATAATTTATTGTTCAATGTTATTTTGTAATAAAGGAGGGCCAATTTCCATTCTTCTGTAACCATTTGAAGATGTAGTAAGGAAAAAAAAAAAAAAAAAGTAACAATTGTGTAGTCTAATTTCTTTTACATGACTACAATACCAAGGGTTAAAGAAACAGGTTGTAATGCTGAATGTGTGTATATTCAGAAGTACAGTGGTAAGCATAAAAACATACAGACAATATACCTTTTGAAACAGGATAAATTGCTATTAAATAGGTAAAGAAAATGAAGAACCAATACTTATTTTCTAATATCAAATATATAAACTTAAGTCAAAAGTCTGGAAATTAAAGAGAAAAAAATTAGAAACTATTTTTCAATGATCTTGCCTTTTGCTTTCATTATATTTATTCTCAAGATGTTTTGTGTTTGTTTGTTTGTTTGTTTTTTCTAATGTTAAAATTAAAGCATATATTCATAAAACTGATGTTTTATTAAATTGAGAATATGGTAATACAAAATCTTTTGAAGTACATTCATCATATCAGAGATAGAGAGAGAGAGAAAATGTTAAAAGAAGAACACAAGAGTGTTTTGGAAAACTAACAATCCCTGTAAGCATTCATAGTGGCGTTCCTTTATGTTCTTTAAAATCTTAATGATTCAATAGATTCATATATATTTTTGGTAAATATTATTAAAAATTAAACTAATTTATAAATAAAATTTAATAATATACATTTTAAAAGTTGAAATATTAATATTCCTAACATTAAAAAAAAAAAGTCTCAAATTGATGAAAAAATATATAGCATTAACTTAATGGAAGACAAAAAATGCTTTGGAGTGTTTATATTTAAATAAATTTCCTTCAGCTTAATGATTTTTTTTCAAATTTTCCTCAAAAATAATCGAATTAATATATAGAAATCACTTTCAAGACAGAAGATTCTAATTGTATAATATTCCCATGACAACAGATATATTCTTGTTTTCTATCAGTCCCAGTCACCACAAGAGGGCACTCTGCTTTTGCAGAGTTTTTGCTCAGATACACTTTTGTGTACTTTATAGCTATGCTGTTTTAAAAGTAACGTTAAAATATTTTTTTTCTTCCTATTTAAAAATAAATAAATAAATAAACATAGTATATTTAATCACTGCATACAATGAAATTATAAAATTACACAATCAAAAATCCTTAACGAGTAACATTACTTCCACATGTTTACTCACTTGATTGAGGTATCTCTATTGCACTACTGGAGCTTTCACAAACACATGATACACTTAAAAAGACTGTTGTGAAGGTTTTTTTTATGGACAGATTGAACTCTGGGGCAGCATTGAACAGAAACAGGGCTCGTTCTTCTGAGTCACACTGTAATGGGGTATGCACTGTATTACATATATTATTTATATTATATTATATTATATTACTTGTGTTACCTTCTGCAGTACCTGAGAATGAGGACTACACAAAAGGAAGATGGTGTGGGTGTAATCACACCTCCAGAAAAAATCTCATTTTTTCTTTCAGGCTAGACTTTGACTGCCAAATATTATACAGACAACAGCTAGTTGTGGGGTGTACCCTTTGTACCTGCCTCTAAAATGTCTATTATAATAGTTACTCCAAATGTAATACATAGCGTCATAAACATGCTTATATATATGTATATATTTTTTTTTCTGCTCTAATATATAATATTTTCTGCTGTACAGAAGTAAGGAATATTAACAAAAGTTAATATGTATATCTCCAAGCTAGACACAGAAGGCTGCCTTGTTTTTCAAGCATTCTAGGCTGTATATATATTATTAGACCGGGACTAATCTTCTATCTAGATTCCCAGGTAAGTTCTCCAAGAAGAAAGCTGTCTAGGAAATGCACAGGGTAGACCTTTTTATGTCTCTGTATTGGTAAGCATCAATTCTTTTCAGAAGAAGAAGGTGTTTTTCCCTGAGAGCTGTGCCACAGTGAGGGAAGTCTTCTACCCTTTCAGCCTTTCTCTTTTGACAGCCTGTTCCATATGGATGTCCTTTGTTCATATTTCATCATTAACAAAACCACAAGCAAGCCTCTGCCCCGTAGAGTCCTGATATATGGTGTCACCTGTGAAGATGTGTAACATACATATGAAGATGTGCAACATTTACTCTATGTTTGCATTTTATCTATTGCATATTTTAGATATTTACCATCCTTTCACCAAACTTCAGTTCAGATACTCAGAAAAGTAAGTAGGATTTCCACATGGAAACTTTCCTTCTGGAGACCTTTCAAGACATTTTCCTCTCCGCACTGATTGAGAAAGATCAGGTATTGGTGTTAGTGGGACTGCTCTTTTGACCTTGAATTGTTTGAATTTCACTCTCAGGTTACATGCCTATACAAGGCAGATGAGATTGTACATGCAAGAGTTTCTATCCAAAATATTAGAATAGCCCTCTATGGACATCTGGTGGTGCACGAGGAGATTTTGGAAAACGATAACCAATCAAAAACATGAATTTCATAATATAACTGGTGTTTTCTACTTGTCAACATCCCTGATGTGCTGCTAGAATGTTATTGGAGACCTCAAGTGTTCATAGCCTATTGAAGCAAAAGGATTATGCTTTCACAGCTCCCGCAATGGTTGTACCCTCCTGTTCATTGCATGAAGGGAGGAAAAGATACTAAGAAATTGGGGGGTTTACAGTATTATTAGTTTTATACATGCAATCAACCCAATCATAAGTCAGAAAGAATTAAAAGCACAGTCACTCAAACTGAAATGTAAAGAGGCAGATTTCATTGCACTGATTTTTATTTTCTTTTTCTTAAGTACTTGTTGAAGTGATACATGAGAGCAACAAGACAGCTTAATACAGCTAAGTGCAGAAACAAGTATCTTTCTCTGTGGCCAGGCAGCTATCAGTTGAGTATCTCTATCTCCTGACTCTATTGCCAGTCCTTGCAGATGTGCATCAGGATAGCGTTTTTGTTAAGTATTTCACATAATTGGCAAAATAAAGTGTAGCATTCTGTTCCTTCTGGAGGGGGAGGAGAAAATGAATTATGGTTTTGATATGTCTTGAGGCAGATTTAAGGGGTTAAATATATTTACAATATCAAAGCAGTTAGAAAGTCAAAACATGTCAGTGGTTGCTGGGTGAAACTAGATTCATCCAGATGTTCCTCTCTATTTTTCTGTAATTACTTGTGGTCACTCTCCACCCAGCAAGTCAGCCACGACAGGAGATGACACAAGTCCAACGCCTCCATTGGCAGTAGCTGTGGAGATGGAGACCCTCCACCTCCCTGTGAGAGTCGGCAGCTGTTTGTTGGGTCATATTTCATGTTGGCAACATTTTGTCAGCCAGATGCTATCCTGGTCTATTATCTGTGTTCCTCTCATTTTAAAACTGACTTTTCTCTGAGTTATTGACAAAAGAGAATGAGCAGAACCTGCTTATGTGTATTTAAATATGAGCAGCTCTGGAAGTAAAGACAAGCAGTGCTTGGAGAGGGAATAGAAGATGATCTTATCTGTTGAATGATCACTTTCCAGCCTAAGTGTCTTTTTCTTCAACCTGCTCATTGAACATGCAACTGGAGGCTTTATTTCCTTCATTGCTAAGCCCTGTACTGGCCAGAGAGGAATTTTACTGGATCTATTACTGCTATAGGTTTTTGTATAACTTTGTATTCTTTGATAGCTAAATTATCAGGAAATGAATACAGCATTGTTGGTTACTGCTGGAAGATGTATGCTGAATTTGATGGACCAGTCCATTACTCTGGCAGACAAATCTCTTCTCCTGTTTCAAGCTAGAAACTACAAAGTTGAAAATTGCTCCTGGCTCAAAGTAATGAAAACACACCATATTCTCTTCATGCTGAATCCATCACAGAGTAAAAGTATATTAAGTCTCAAGTCAAATGACTTCCCAATTAGCCAGCCAGGTTTGTATTCATGAAAAATGCAAATTACATATGAGTGATGAGATCTTGTATGTGTTACTGTTTTGCAACCTCAGACTTTTTAGTTTGAACGTTAGTAATAAATAATGCTTCTGAGTGCTCATGCTGTTAAATTGCTTGCTGTTGTGAATACATCTCTTCACTATCTGCAGGTGCAACAGTGACGGTATAGGCAGTGTTTATCAGCCCTAAAGTGGTGAAATAGGAAAGAAGGGAAGATACTTCCTGGCAATGTCTTTCTGAAAAAAACAGTGAATCTAGACATTATGTTATGTTCAGGAACTCAATAGTGCACCTGGTTATAGGTGGGATGTGTCAGATACTTCTTCCTCTGCTCATTCTTCCTCTACCTCATTCCTCTCTTCTCTCTTAGAAACATCCTTATTTAATACCAAAAAGAGTTGTGTCAGTTTTTGGAGTGAGCAGAGGGAGACATTATCGCATAGTTACTTATGTAAAGGGACCAGCCTTACAAGTTCTAGGTATTGGCTCCCAGCAGGCTGCTGCATGGCTCAGCAGTAACTCCCCTCTTCAAGGGCATTGAAATGCTACACTTGAAATATAGGTCCACTTACAGTCTGCGTGCATCACTTCTGAAACAAGTTTGCTTTTCTTCTTGTATCCACTTGATGTTTTGGTTCTTTTTAATATATTTGCATACTTTTATATTTCAGACATTTAAAGGATATACACTGGCCACACTTGCATGCTAGACTGCTGGTCACATATTGTATAATTGCATTTTAAAATTATGTTTAGCAGACCTCCTAGTCTGCTTAATCCACATACTACCTGGGGAGCTGCAGGCCCTTCCAGACAGTGTCTGCACCTATTGTTATTCTGTTTATTTTCCCCTTAAGAGTGAGGGGATTGTGCAGAAGTTAGAGTCAATCTAATTTATGATGCAGGTATTTCTTTTGTGATGCATACAATATTGCAAATAAATCTAGTTGAGAAAAAGTTTCATGCAATTTTTGTCATTAATTCCTCTAGCTGATGACCTCTCTCTGACTTGCCAGCTAGTTTCAGACCATTGTCTAACATCCACTCTTGTATCTCATGCTTGCTCTCAGAGTTGTTGAAGAGAATGCTGTATTATGTCAGAATAATGTGTGTAAAGATGTTTGACAAAATAAACCTTACAGGTTTATGAGCGACAATACAGCTTGGAAAGAATCTTTCAGTGGCAACAAGAACATTTCTATCTATATTTTTCAGTCTGTAAAGGAAAAGTTATGTATAATTTGCACATTTCAACAGATAGCCAGTTTCTTTCTATATGGTAATAATGTTCCTCTAGATTGCTGCTACCTAGGTCATGCCAGGTGTCTTCACTCCCAGTTTAGTAGAGGAGCAGACAGTCTTGATGCAACAATGAGTCGTTTCATTTTCTCAAGGAAGACAGGACTATTTGAAAAAGACAGAAGAGTTGGTAAAGTGCACCAAGGAGTTATGCAAGGATTACCTCCTCCCGACTCAGGAGTGATGCATCCCAGTATAGAGGAAGTTGGGCAAAAAAGCCAAGAGGCCTGCATGGATGAACAAGGAGCTCTTGGACAAACTCAAACAGAAGATGGAGGTCTACAGAGGGTGGAAGCAAGGACAGGTAGCCTGGGAGGAATATAGAGAAATCATCTGAGAGGCCAGAAATCATGTTAGGAAATCCAAAGCCCTGTTAGAATTAAATTTGGTAAGGGATGTCAAGGGCAACAAGAAGGCTTCTATAGGTACATTGGTGAAAAAAGGAACACAAGGGAAATTAAATTTAACTCACACTATACAGAATATTTTCTCCACTCCAGAGATAAAGAAAGGAATGAGAAATGTGAGAGTACTTCAGAATAAAGTCCTATAGGTCCATGTGATAAAACAGCAACCATAATCAACCCATGGCAATTGCACTTTAAAACACAAAGTTATTTAAGTGGGGATCATGCAAGGCTAGATCAAACCTTCAAGACTGAGGTGATATTTACAACAAGAGTGTAATCTCAACATCTAACAATATTTAAATGGGTTTTGGTCTTAATCTTTGTATGTTAATCCTACTTATGAAAACTGTATTTTCATTGCCACTTGCAATGAAACTTGGTCATGTTCCCTGAGAACAAAGAGAACTTATAGTTACATATTTTATTTCAAATAAATTACTTCATTTTTCTTTCTATTCTCTATAAAATTGGGAAATTTGACACTAAAAGCGATAATTTCTAGAATTTCAAAAATATGCTATAAAATTAAAACTGAAGAAGGTGTTCATAAGGTATTATGGAACTACTATATTGCCATTATTTTCAAATGCAGAAATTGTAAACTCATAAAAAATATTATGAAATTCATTTGGTGCTTAATCTAAAAGAAGCTCAGCCATGATGAGTTAGGAATTAAGAGGTTTGAACTCTACCTTGGCTTTTGGGGGCGGATTTTCAGTGCCTGGAAAATGCCTAATGACATACTGAACTGTAACAAAAGCATAAGCCTGCCAGATGGGTTTCCCCATCCTTGCTCACGGGAAGCACCTGGGTCACAACCTCTTGGACTCCATCTCCAGCACCTGAAGGACCAGCAGGTATTTGGGAATAATCAAGGTGGATTTTCCAGCTGCAAATTTCACCCGACCAACCTTGTCTTCTTCTACAACATGACTTATATTGGTTATATGGATGAGAGGTGAGTGTAGACGTAGTACAAGCTTAACTGCAGGAGGGCCTTCTGATACCATCTCTCATAGATTTCCTACCTAAAAGATGAGGGGGTGCAGGCTGGAAAAGTAGACTGCAGAGTAGTCTGAGAGTTTGCTAGTGCACTGGATAGTTTTTGAACTATGTAAATATTTTCCTTAGCTCTTTTAATTTCTTCTTCTACTCTTTCTGCCAGATAGGGCTACCCTGTTATGTTAAATCTTCATTAAAAAAAAAAAACAAACAAACAAAAAAAAAAAAACAACAAAAAAACTTACAAATAAAAACTGCTTCTTCACAACATCCAAATTACTTAGCTTCAGAAATGTCTTTTCAGAAGAACTGGATATTTGTGGTCAGTAACATACAATAATAATACTATGTTACCGAGGAATGTAAAACTAGAAATATGTTAAAAACTATTTATCGTTAGAGACATTTCTTTGGCTATTTTTCAAATCATCTGAGAAAAGTAATCCATTTTTATTGAGATCTTAAATATATATATATATATATTTACACACCAATGTAAAAGTTTTTGGAGTGAAAGGAAGAGGACAAGAAATCTGCAGGTACTATCAAAATTCTGTTTTAAAGACATGAAAAGATTAAAAGGAATTACTGTCGCTTTCTGTCAAGAAAGAAATTGATTAATTGCAGGTTTTATCGTCATGAAGAACTTCAGGAAGTGTAGCTCATTACTTACATTTCAAAGGTAGCAAAAGTTCTAGGAGGACTTGCAGAAGACAAGGTTTTGTCAACCTTGTGAGGAAGACGTGGAGGGTGGAAGAGATGTGCTTAGAGGGTGTGAATGTGCTCTGTCTGATGTTTGAATCAGACACAGGTTTGTCTTTTACTTAGATATTTTCAGAATTTTCTTTGCTTGCAGTTAAGGAAATATTTACAGAAGAGAGAGCAGGGGAAGGAGTGCTAGTATGAGTAGAAGATGGCTATGATCAGACAAACTCACTATTTTCTTATAAGTAATGTACATACGTGTGTGTATTAGTAGTGGAAGAGCAAGGTTGTACATAGGGTTCTCCTCAGTGAAGGGGGAATGAGAGCTTTGCTTACTTTGCCATTAAGTTTTATTTATTTATTTATTTATAATTTAATATACCGATGTACAGAAGTACATAGGTGTCTGCACAGAGGCAGACAGAGAGGGGGAACAGCTGACATTACAGCTTATGCTCATTTGAATGTCTGGCTCCTGAGTCCCTCACTATTGCTGCTGAGAACACAAAAGTCTCACCATTTTAATCAATTTCAATTTCAAATTTAATCAATTTAGTTAATTAATCAATCAAAAAAAAAATATATTAGCACTATTTCAATCAGTCTTGCTTAAGACCTGTCTGCATGGGAAAGTTAGCATGAAATATGTAAGACTTTGGGTTTCAACTGGAAAACATAGCCTGCTTATAGCAACTTTCATTTGACTTCAATATTATTTTTCTTCCAAGATTTTAGGCATCTCTTTTTCTGGAACTAGACCATGCTAACATTTAAAAAATCTGTGAGGATATATATTTTATTGAATGTGAGACACAAATTCTCACTGTTTACTCTCTTACCTGACCAAAAATCAGACTGTGTCAAAATAAAAACAAATCAAAAGGAATCTACTCCATTGCTCAGGTACAAGTGGGACTACCCTGTAAGATTTTGCATTTAGATTCTGCATGTTATGAATGAAGTCGCATAGCTTTGTTTTGTACTGTACCTACAATGTACAGCATACAACAAATTCCTCTCTATTTTTAGATCACTTGTTCCTAAGATAAGGATTTTTTTTTCAGAATCTTTTTTAGGTCTTCCAATATTAAAATAATATTAAGAAGATATCTAATTTGCAGAAATTAATGATGCAGAAGTGTACAGTAGGACCAATGGTACATTTTCAAATATTTGTATGTTATTATTTTAGTTAGTGTGCTAAATAACTAAATGAACTACAGTACTTAACAGGGAAATTTCATTTCACTGAAACACCTGTCAACATATTCTACATGATTTAAACCAGATATTCAGTAACTTGCATGAAAAGTTAAGTATGATGAATTATATTGTTCTCTAAGTTCTTGTCTACTGGAAAGAAAGAGATGCAAAATTTTTGGAGGTTACTAACATAAAAGGAGACTGGAGACTTCCAGTTGCATTCTGAAAATTGAAGCATTTACCCATTAATCACTCCTTGGAAATGCAAATAATGGGGTTTGAGTCTTTCACTGTCTTACATCCAAGACTTCAGTTCACACTTTCTCCCTTTAGGTCTAGCCCAAATATGTTAACATGAATAAATAGATTCATATAAAAGTCACTTACACCAGTGTGTTGCTTATGACATTAGCTGTCAAGAACATGAAAAGTCAACAATGTATTTCAATTTGAAGGGATTGTTAATTTTTTCCTTTACAGAATGTTTCTTTTGTAAACAATAATATCAGGCAATATATATGCATTAATATTTATTTAAACTGTTCTATATCTAACATACATTAGTACATATTCCTAGTTTTTACATCTTTAATGTTTTACAGAAGAAGTGATGACACATTTTTCAATGTGGTTTTGACCGAATATGTTTGGGTTAAAGTTAGATTTCATATTAATATAAGTACACACAGAGCCTTGGCACAGTTAATTTAAGGTATGCATATATAAAAGGAGGAGTGGAAAAGTTCAGCACAACACAACGTATTGTTCTCTGATTTATCAAACCAAACATTGTGTAATTGATTAAAGGGAGTTCATTTTTCAGCATGTAGGCAAGGATTTTAGAATTATTAAATTCCACGCTTTTTTTCTTTCTGTAGGTAGAAAGGGAATAAGGACATTATTACTGCATGGTCTGTCAGGTTTTCAGCTTTGCATGAACCACTTGTTAAATTGATCGAGTACGATACTCCCTCTGTTTCCATGGGAGAGTCTGCTGCTGTCTAAGCCCAGGTTGGCATCTCAGCAAAGCCACGGCTCCATGCACTCACTCAGTGACATTACTAGTTCTGTGCTTCGCACTGTTTAGAAACCCTGGCACCAAACATACGCTGCTGTCAGCTTCCCAGAGGCAGCCTATCTCTTTTGTGGGTAAATTGTGGCATGGATAAAGAGATCATTGAGAAGAACTGCAGCCAGGTTTTGAAGAGGAGGTTTCCCACCTCGACCACACCACTGCTCATCATCCCTGCACACTCCAGCACGGCACACTGGGGCTGGTGAGAGGCTGAGCCACTTGCACCTGCAGCCTCTGGCCAGCCAAAGGCAAGGTCAGCCCAAACACTTCCACACAGCAGGCATTAAGGAGCCTGGCAGAAAACATATTCATTGGATGAAATACATGTATTGCAAGCACACGCCTAGAGCCACTGCTGACCCTCAGTTAATAACTGTGCCATGACAGTGTGGAGGCACTGAGGAGTTCTGCAGCAGTTGTGCTAGGTCTAGGTAAGTATTTAGTATGCATTGCATTTATGTTGGTCATACTGAACATAAGCTTCCATGAGCAGTCTCATCACAGGCCTCTACACTGCTATCTAGAGTCCTCTAACCTCCCACTGTCTCTTAGAGTTTGGAAGTCTGGTTGTATCAAATTTAATTTACAATACCTCTGTAGACAGTGCTAACAAGTCACTATACTTCTATTTAAGCTTCTGCTCCTCTCTCACCCTTCTGGATGCCATGTGCATAACAGACTAATCATTAAAATACAGAAGATAAAACCTCTGTGAGGGGCTAGTGTCATAAAACTCTGGGACCCCATTGTCATCCATGAAATGAATTATCTGCACAGATAAACAGTGTTGTCACATACACAGCTACACTCTCTCATTAGCAAAGCTTCTCCAGTAGCCCAAATGTACATTATCTATGAAGCATATCAGCAAAGCTGCTTGGAACTGACTCACAGACAAATCTTGCAGTGAATCTGAAAGGGATCTCAAAGTTCAATTTCAGGCTGGGGATGTACTAAATGGAAAGGATTCCAGGTGATCCAGCAGAGATTTTATGATTTTAAAGCCTCCCACAGTTGTATTTCTAAAGTAAAAAATTTGACTTGTGATCTGTACAACACATAAAATACTTAATACATACTCTGTTTTTTTTTAAGGCATCTCATAAATTTATTGCAGTCTTATGGCATACCATTCAGATTGATTTATGGGGCACAGCTCAGATTTCTTATAGCTGAATTACCAAGCACAAACCAGGTACACCATCCCATTAAAAATGAATTTACTATCGGAACTGCACATTGAAAGTTAAATAATGGCTTGATTTTCAAGCTGAAACTGAAATATTTGCTTTTCTGTCAACTAATCCAAAACAGTCTATGAATAATTGCATTACCTTTGCTTTCAAAATGTTATTTATTTTCACTGAAGGTCATAGTCTTTGGGGAAAAAATACAGAATAATGAGCATTACTTTACATACTCTGACCTGCAGTGTCACCATTGTTACACCTTTGCACTGAAGGGTATGTCTATCTTGGAGGAAGAATTCAGTTAAGCTGTTGTTTTTTAAAAGGTCTATTTATTTTATTGTAAGGGAACTTTTATATAGGTATACACACAGAAACATGAATAGCTGTGATTCACATGAACTGCAAAGTGCAAAGTCACAAAATAGTTCTGGAACAACAAAATCTAGAAAAAAAAGTTCTTAGTCCCAGAGCATGACATCACAAGTTATGTTTAGCTCACGTTTCACAAGAAGTAATATGTTAGTAAATGTCCTAAAGGATGAGTAAAAAAAAATAAAAAATAAAAAAAAAAAAGAGGTTCGCTTTTTCATATTCTTTTTTTCCACCTGTCCAGCTTAGTATCATAAATTCAACTGTACAGACCTTTAAGGGAGAGATAAATGATCACAACAGAATGTGAAATGTTATAAGAATGCCCTAGTGTAGCTATTTCTCAATGTTTATGTTCTGCAACCTACAAGGACAAAAGCAAATACCCTAGAACAGTGAAAATGTAGGATCCCAGGCTGTTCAGCCAGTACAGACCTCATTTTTATTTCTAAAATTTTCTGAATGTTAACTTTATAATACATTTATGACTGAAGAAAACTTTGAAGGAAAGTTCTATATAATATTTTTCATCAGATGATATGGAAACTTTGCTTATCATTTACATAATGTACCAGAGGTGATAAAATAAGAAACTATTGGTTATGGATGCATACTGACTGGAGGAGTGGGGGGGGGGGGGGGGGGGGGGGGGAGAGGGAGAGAGAGAGAGAGAGAAAGAAAGAACTTAAATAAACTCATCTCCTTCCCATTCTCATTTATTAGCAACTATTTATTTGATGAAACATCATGAAAATAATTCAGAATTATTTTTTTTTTTATCAATGCTGCAAGTTGTTGCAGATTATTTTATCAATCTTGCCCAACATACTTGTTCATCAAGGAATCTCTTGTGAACTGAAAATGAGTCCCTCACCTTCACACAGGGTCATGAAGCCTTGGAAGACCAGAGAAACTCATTATGTGGTTCTATTTACTATAGGCAATATGTATTAATACAGGCAATATGTATTTTGGTTTAGTTTTCCCTTGCAGACTGTCTCCTTTATCCCATTTTTAATCACAGAGGTTCATTTATCCCTATATGACACATACTCCAGTTCCATAAACCCCTATATCACTTTCAAGCACACGATGCCTGTTGACAGCTTACAAAATGGAGTAGGTGCTGGCTGAATGCAAGAGGACAAGTTGCCTCCCCACTTTGGTGCAACACAGCTGAATTATACTGAAACTGCACAGAGCCGTTAATCAGGTGAGTGGCATCCTTGCCACTTCTTGCTGGATTCTGCTGGCCTTTGGATGAAGTGCTTACGCTTCACAGAAGTACTTGTTTGAGTCTGCTTTTTTTCCCCTTTTAATTGGCATACATTCATCTGAGGCCTAAACCACCTAGCTGGTGTAAGAGGATGCTCTGTGTATAGAAAAAAAATAATCTGCACACTATGTGTGGAAAGAACAAGTTTAATTTCTGTGGGTTTTGTCTTATTTGGAAGAATCATATTAAAAATATGCAGAATCAGCATTGCCTGTTCAAACCATGACTATTCTTCATGCAGGTTTTCCTCATTTTGTTTCTGGAGTGGTCCTGTTCAGCTGTGCATTTGGAGAGCATTCTGGATTACTCATGTTGTGGTAGACATTCTGCAGTTCTACTGCCAGGTATTCTGTTGCCAGAAATAAATTTTATCTAATCACCTTCCTAGTGCAGGCCCTGGGATATGATTTGTTCTAGGGAATCAGGACATGGTGTTTGGAAGGAGACCATGCAAACAGAGGCCAAAAGCTGAAAGACTTTAGTGATAAAAGACTAGGAAAGAGTGAGTTACTAGACAATGGACTCCATAAAATGACACATCTGTCTCTATCTACAAGTGATACAGCATACAAAAGAACATTTATAAAAAGTGTAAGTGCTATGTACTTGCAGAGTACTGACTGCTTCTACCTCATTGATTTATTATAGCATTTGACAGTAGTTTCCCAGTAATGGATCATAGCTGCTTCATAGCTGCTAATAATAATTTTAAACTGCAATTGGAATGAAAACAAGACTTCTTCTCTTTAATCTGGTATGTGTGACATGTTACAGTAGATGTGATTTACTACTCATGTTGTGAATTACCATGATTGGCCAGTATTGGTGCAGTATGTGCTATAAAAACATACACAGAAGTAAACTATTTCATTCCCTTCCCTCTAGCTTTCCAGCTGTGCTGACAAGTAACTTTTATATGTTCTTACTCTTTTAAGAAATACTAATTGCTTGATTTTTGTTTTCTGAGCAATTAATTATATTAAATAATTAAAGAAAAAAAAAGCAAGAAAAAAAAAAGAAAAGATTTTACAATGCAAGGTGCATCAGCACTTAAAATTCCTGACAGTTTAGGCCATACAAATTGTTATTGCACATTCTTCTCAAAACACCTCATAAACACAAAAATTTTAAATGACTCTTTCATAATACTTAACAATAGCTATACAAGTCATTTAATTGGTGAACTTGACCAGTTCAGGTTTTGTGGGGAAAGTTGTTTCTGGGGCCCACAGAATCAAGTGTTCACCAGAACAAATTGTCAGTCAGTGGGCTCAAGCAAGTAATGTGAGATAATCAGTGAGAAAGGTCATGGACCACACCAATCACCATGCAAACAAAGGGTTAATTCATGCTCTATTTTCTCAACTTCTCTTTCCAAAACTTGCACCAATACTGAGGAGGAAATCTCAAAGAACAACTAGAAGGAGAGGAGAAAAATGGATTCCATGTTCAAAATTCAGTGGAGTAGCCTGTTTTCACATGTCCAAAGCTAAACAAACAACCAAAAAAAAAAAAAAAAAAGTAATGTTTTCAGGTATTTCATCTCATCTTTCTACCACCAACATAGCTATATATTCTTCCTGAAAGAAACTATAAAATAAGTTGGTCTCAATTTGAGGAGATAGACAGAGTTTCTGGGGTTCTTTCAAGCAGAGATTTAATACATACTTTAACATGGATTCCTGTTACTTTGAACAGTTTAGTGTTCTTAGAATAGGAAGCATACTCACCATGAATACTCAAAAAGAGATAGTAAGTTCATTTCAGAATTATATACAGAAATATTCATCCTAGATCTCAGCCTGTGAGATCCCATGAGCCTGTAACATTATTACTTTTTAAATTTTCTGTTTGCTTACGATGAGAAGGAGGGTCAATTTAGGCAAAGCGGATGGCAGCAGAGATTAGCAAAGGAGAACAGACACAGAATTATGGACCAGAATTTATATTCAGAAAATGAAGAAAAACAGACTGCCTTTGGTGACTAATGTGAGATACAGTTGAGCTGTACAAGAAAGAGAATATTTCATCACTCATCTTTTTCCTGGTATAATTTTGGTAGCTATTTTCCTAAATGGGTTCATCTTTTCTGCAGGTTCCAGCTCATTTTCAGAGGAACAGCCAAGTACTCCACATGGTCAGCACTGACACAACTCAGTTTTATATACACAGCCACCACTCATGTGAGAAAGAGCTCACATATTTGGGGATATACTAGGTATGCATTCTTCTACGTATCTTGTTTGTTGGTTTAAAAATAAGTGAGGTAACAGTCTGTAATAGGGGGTGTGGGGAGAAAATAATTACATTACTGCTCGAATCTCTCTTGCTTGCAATATGAGAGGGAGAGTTACCCTGTTTTCTCTGCTTAATTATCCAATTGTACTTTGAACTCTCATTTCATGCACTTGCAGAACAGATCCACACTTTCTCTGTTCTAATTTCTAATTGCTTTTTGGACTAGTTTTCCTTATGTGCAATTCATATCTTATGAAGCATTTTTGGGTGGAGAGAAACTGTACAACAGAGCCTATGTACAACCAATGAGAAATGAGCCATATGATCCTCTAAATTACTAATTCTGCTTATTAAGTAGAAAAGCAGAAATAGTAGTGATCCTGCTTTGCATGAAAGAATGTTTCTTTCTGCTTTAATTTCTTCTTGAAGTCAAACAAATGGTCTTTTCCTGTAATCCTGATTCAGTCATTAGAGTGGCAGGTGATTTTTTTCCAGGACCATGGAGAGTGCTTCCATTAGCCCTGAGGGGCATCCCTCCAGGCCCTGCGTGTGGCAGAAAGCATTTAAAGTAAATATGTATTTGCAAAGAAAAAGTCATATGTATGTGTATGTGTATGTATGTGTACATGCATGTGCATGTTGAAGCTGAAGCTGCTAAGCTGAAGACTAGATGAATGTGCAAGTGATTTATGTGTGAAATTCCCCTCAAGGAAATGTTTTATTTTTCTGGTTCTGTATACATTCCACACTTCTTGTAAGTTGTTCTTTGTCTGCAATGAAAAACGGTTTGCTTAAGGAGATTTTGATGGACATGTCAGTTTGTATGGATTTTTTGAAGTGGTATCCTGAAATAGGACTTTTAAATCTTTTGATAGCAGAAAAATAACTGAGTCCTCCTCTCCTCACACTGCATAGAAACACCTTGCCAGCCATTTACCTTTTCTTGTATCGCTTACATCTCTCATGTTTCTTGTAGCAACAGCAGCAATTGCACACAGACACAATTTTGCAGAAAGTGTAATGTGTTTTTATCTGGCAGCTACACTTGGCAGGCCTCTCTTAAGAGCCTTAGTAACTCTGTACATCCCATATGAAAACTTTTGTTTAAAAATCTATTAGTACAAAAAAAATGTATTTATATATATATATATATATATATATATATATATATAAAATGCGTATATGACTCTCAATTATTCCATTTTGGGAGGTATTTTTCTCAAGCAGTTTTCCTGATAGTGGTTTTCATAAGTAGTTGCAAAAATCTCTATACTGAAATGACATGATAAAGTCTTACAAACAGCATGAGTGTGTGTTAACATGCATGTTCAGCAATGTACAATCAGTTTTAAGTTGAAAAATATATTTCAGATCACTTTACATCTCACTGATCAATTGTGAAGATTAGCTTTGAGAGCTTAAGTGTTTCCTGCTTTTCAGTGGGTTATGAGAATAAACTGTACAGAGCCAATGCACAGTGCAATTCCTTTCAATACATTCTCATAAAAGAGATTGTAGTTATAAAGAGAAAGTTATAAGGAGAGACAAGTTCAAGAGCTGTTGTCTTCTCTTCTTTAACTGCCAAGTTTCTCGAATGCTTAGTTGGCTTTTTATCTCATACATGCCAGACAATTTATATTCCAGCAGACAAGATTCTTAAAGAAAAAGCACTTTGAGCAGAATATAATCAATTTACTAGTTAGGTGTCAAATAGTTGACTATTGAGACACAGGGAAAATACTAATTCCGAAAAAATGTAACAAGCAAAAGTGTAACTAAAAAAAAAAAAAAAGACAAATTTGAAAAAAAAATCTCCTTGTGTGTGTCTAACATATAAAAATACATTTGAAAACATAATATATGAATCAATTGGTATGTGGGTGGAGGATGGATAAGATGATCACTTTACATCTGTTCAACCATTACAAAATAGTATAATCATAGAATGGTTTGGGTTGGAAGGGACCTTAAAGATCATCTAGTTCGAACCCCCTGCCATGGGCAGGGACACCTCCCACTGGATGAGGTTGCTCAAAGCCTCATCCAATCTGGCTTTAAACACTTCCAGAGATGGGGCATCCCTGTGCCTCACCACCCTCAGGGTAAAGAATTTCTTTCTAATATCTAATATACCTACTTTATTTTAGTTTAAAGCCATTATACCTTCTTCTATTGCTACACCCTCTGACACCCCCTGACCCTTCTCCTAGCTTTTTCCCCTTTAGGTACTGGAAGGCTCCTAGAAGGTCTCCCTGGAGCCTTCTTTTCTCCAGACTGAACAACTCCAATTCCCTCAGCCTGTCTTTGTAGGAGAGGTGCTCCAGCCCTTTGATCATCATCATGGCCCTCCTCTGGACTCACATTTTCATGTCCTTCTTGTGTGGGATGGGGGGGCGGAGCTGAATTCAGTACACCCTTCACTTGCTGGACATAGTTCCTTTGATCCAACCCAGGATACAATTGGCTTTCTGGGCTGAAAGCTCACATTGCTGACTCATCCTGTCTGTAGGAACTTCACCAAACTGCCACAGCTTCTCAAAAATAGTGGCTTAGCACCTACATCCACCAGTTCCCTCAGGACATTCCTCCTTTATGATTCTCTGTGTATGAGAGTGGACACGTCCATGCATAAAACATTCTTCTCAAATCAGGATAAGACATGACAGGCATTTAATTACAGGTTTCTAGTGATTTGAAAGAGAATGTGTAAAACTGGACTCTAAGGGCAGCTGCAGAAAAGATTTTTTTTTTTCAAAAAAAAAAAAAAAGAAAATAGAATATTTCATAGTTAAAAAAATAAAATAAAATAAAATCTGAAAAAGTTCTAAAAGAATACCTGAAATTCCAGATCTTTTTCTAGGCTCTTGAGCAAAAAGGTCTTTGTAGTTGCTGGCATTAAAGAAATGCTATACAGCTTGAGCAAACCTAATGCCTCTATTCAAGGCTGTCTCAAAAGGATGAAACTAACTAAAAGATTAGTTGGAATCTGAGTTTTATACCAGAAATTCATGCATAACAGGATTCCCTTTAATAGTAAATGCTATTTAATATTATTGATGTGGGTGTTACAGTATGCAAAAGCATGTCACCTCCTTGAAGAGCTCTGTAATTCCTTTAGCAAGATGACTGTAAAGAAGTCCTCTCCCTCTTTGATAACTGGTCTCAGCTCAGAGAGAAGGCACAGATATTTTTTTTTCCCCTGTAAAGGCAGTTTACATAGAAGAGAGAGCACAAAGGACCTGTCTTATTTCCCTCCTACAGAAGCTTGATTTAACATATATATTCATAAATAATCTTTCTTTTTTGGAGTTTTTGACTCAGCTTTACTTATTTGGTATTTTCATGCACAATTCTGAGCAAGCAGCCCACCAATCCCCTTTTGTTGGGACTTCTTTGACTTCTAGGGATTTACATTTATCTCTGAGCTATATAGGTTCATCCCCCAAAACATACTTTTTGAGTCAGCTGTCCCAGAAAACAATAATAAGATATATTAAAAGCTGTGTAAAATGTTGTTACTGATTTCAGGGAGCAAATACATCTGTATAAATCAATATGACAATGCCTTGGACTCAGTAGCCATGTAGCTCACAGAGGACTAGAGCTTTCAAAAATGAAAATGAACCTGCAATTTTTTTTCTCTTTCTCTCAATTCCTGAATATTGGTTAACTCTGGGACTTGTTCAGACTGTAAATGAAATATCTGTTCTGGGACAACTGAAACATGGCAGGAAAATACGCACTTTGTTATTCAGAATTTTTGTATATGGTGAACAGATGCATACTTCTACTTATCTTTGTAGTTATTCTGCTTTTGTGCTACTTTCAAGAACCCTCAGATTCTGGAAACAGTTGCTTGATAGTAAATAATATATTTAATTCATTTTTTTCTCTCTTAGTTTTTTAATATAAATTCTCCTATTAATTCAATTTTTTTTTGTTGTTGTGTGTTTGTTTTTTTTCTTTAAAATATCTACAAAACCAATCTGACTCTCCTCTGTCAAACTAAGACCTGTTTAAAATATAACCATTTTTCTACTTAGCAGATGTAAACTTTCTCACTAGTCACTTCTTTGTATTTCCATTTCATTCTGAGCAAACAGTATTTGCAAGTTGTCAGTACTGCCTACAGTATCTCCCACTTTTCTTTTTAAATATTTTGGTATCATAGTCATGCATCTGAGAAAAACAACACCTGTTGCCAATGTACAGTACAGGACAGGTTTGCAGCTTTCAGCATATGCATGTGCACACACAAACCTGAATAGGCAGAATTTGTCTCTCTGCTTTGCAAACAAAACCACAGGATGGAGTTCCCATTCTGAGCATCTGGTTCTCCTCAAATACTGGCTTTCCTGCCTGTGAAGAGCAGACAGCAAAAAACTTTGGGAATCCTTTCGAATGCTTCAAAATGTAATTTTCCCTTGGTACTGTAAGAGGTGAAAAAATAAATTGTACTTTGAACTAGGTTCAACACAAGCATAAAGACTAGTCTTTGCTAGAGAGCTTCAAAAAATATTTTCCTTTTCTTCTGCATTTTAACTTACTTCTTCTCCGACACTCTCCCTCTCACTCTCCCTGTAAATATCTTTTTTTTTTTTTTTTCTCTGAAACTCCATAGTATAGTCATTTTCTTCATGTATGTTCCCTTACTGTGGGGTATAATTGAAGTAATCCTCTTGTCACCAATTAAAACTTCCTCCTTAGTGGGGAATTTGGTGGATACTTAGCCAGAAGAACACATTTTGTCAACAGCCCATTACATTTCCACATAGATACCAGCTCACTGACGTGGCATCTTGAACATCAACCTCATTCTTACATTTATTATCTACCATCTACTAGACTGAAACAGAATTTTAACCTTTTCATGTGAATAAAATACAGGCCACAGCCTCCAGTAGAAATGGTTTTGTGAAAAATGTTTTACTAAATGTCATAACAAGGAAAGATTGTTCTGTGGCTAACACACTGTACTGGCTACCAAAAACAATTAAAACATTATTCCAGCATTTTCTCTTTCCACATATACACAACCCATTATTCAGTCACCTCACATTTTGACTTTTAGTTGCCACCTGTTACTGTGGAGACAGATTTTTAATCCTGTGGATTCCTAATGTAGAACAGAAAATAAGCACTACCTTTACTTATCATCAACATTTCAACAAAATTGCCAGTACAATCCATATGTGGGAATTAGATCTCTTCTTTCCTCTCCATGTTTAAAAATAAAAATATTTAAATGAGTATGTGCATTATATTAGTCTCTAAAGCTCAAAATTTTGATGAAGCTCTTTCAACCAGAGTGCAGGTTATGTCCATTTGAAACTGTAGCCTGACATACACACAAGAAAGGGACATCCGACCTTTTCGTCATTCCTGGCATGTGCTAGTTCACCATTCTCATACATTTCCACCCTGTTCACTGCTACTGTTTTGATGTTCTGCCTTCACCCTTGTCTCATGATCTTGCCCCAAAGTGACATTCCCAGGCTGACCATACTCTGCCAATATCTGCAGAGTATCCAACCTTACCTTCAGATCTATTTGCTCAGTTCCCTGCCATCTTGTGTAACTACTTGTTTTCCAGATGTCCTTTGAGAAGTTCCTCTTCCAAAAGCTGTAAAAAGAAACTCATTGCATGTCTAGATAAAAGCCTTCTTCTGCTCATCTCTCTCTGACTAACCACGAAATGGCTCATACAAACAACACTGTGGCTCCTCAGAAACAGGTGTTGAGACAGATGAGATTACTGCAGAATTCCCTTCTAGTCCTACTATATTATGTTTCTGTATTTTAAAGTTATCAGACATTAACAAAATACATTTATCAAGTAATAGTCCTTTGTGAGTATATATATTAAGAACCTGCATTCTTCTGCACCAAAGGACACTGCTTCCAGGAAGGTGCAGATCCAGCTCGGGAAAGTAAGATTGCTGGTACTAATTCAGTGGTGATCTTCTATTTTATGAAATAGCAATCAAAAATGACTCTTATACTAAACCTTAAAAACAACAACAACCACAAAAAAAAAAAAAAAAAAAAAAAAAAAAAAAAAAACTTCAGCAGACTTTCTCAGTATGGACCAATTTAAAGCACATTGTAAAAGTTTTTGTCTACAGGAAAAAAAAATACAACATCAGCCAAAACCTTGTTTTCAATTCAATTTAAATGTTAATACTATTAAGAATGGCAAGGTAAATATTATTAAAAATGCTAAAATATAAACTAAATAGAAAACAAGACAAATCAAAAAGATGCTATAAAGGCATCTATAAGAGCTTATCATATAAGGTGCCTATCCTATAAAGGCATCATATAAGAGGCTATAAAGATGCATCCAGGTGTAATAAATGGCTCAGTCTTCAAAATAGGACTATGATCAAAGTTTACAATTTATTAAAGGAATAGAGGTAAGCAAACAGCGCTGGGTGCGCCGGGAGTCTCTGCTCCACCAAGACACACACCAGGTACATCAAGCAGCTGATTTTTATGCTCCTAGGCTAATACATATTCATTACTACTTCTAAAAAAAACAACACAGTGTTATTATAATTAGTTTCTGGAATCCAAACCCTCCTACTGGAGCATGTGTATCAGTCTCCGGTGGTCCCTCTGGGGGTCTCTAGGGGTCTCTCATGCTGAAGGCTCATAGTCTTCCTCCCTCTTGTCCTTCTCCTTTGTCCAACTTGGCTGTATGTCAGAGACTTGTGCAGCGTCCCCTGCAAGCTTTGTCTTTTAGTTGTTCTTCAGCTCTCCCTGTCTCCTTAATCTCCTGGCCAGATATCAGAGACTTGCATAGTGTCCCATGCAATAGTCATAATAGGTAGCAGTTATTCTGAACCCACCCCCAGATATCAGAGCCTTAAAGGAGAAGCCTGCAAATACATTTCCCTTCAAGCTCTCTATTGACACGAATTGCTAAAACATTCCTTTGCAAGATACAAGAACTATATACATTAACCACTATGTTTTTCTTAGACTTGTGGTTATACAAGGGTATATAAGACAGAAGGTCCCATTCATCGTACCATGCAGCCCTAGTATTGTTCCATACTGACACAAATCAGATGAACATATTTCACACAGGGGAAATTCAAATTAAGTAGTCATACGTTTTTAGAGAAAAAACGTATTTTTTTTAATAAGATTGCACTTATGTACAATCCTGAGCCAATTTTTGAGGAGATTCATAACTAAAATATTTTATTAGATTTTGTGAATTGGTGAAGGTTGATTTATGTTTGTAAGGCCAATTTCTTTACTAGTATGGCCAGATGAAGGTTGCACACTGCATAGAGCCTAAATTCATCTTTTCTCTGGGATTTAATTTACTGAGGCCATAAATTAGCAAAGGTACAAAGGCCACTCTTTCCTCAAATATATATATATATATATATATATTTATTATTTTTTTTTCTGAAAAATGCTTTCTCCAGCCTCTTTTACCTACCACTTCATTCTCATTTCACTTCCATTTGAGTGAGGTTATGAGAAACCTGCCAAAGGGACCCTGAAGATTTCACTTAGCTCTTCCCAATCAATATCAATATCTGCCAAGACAGTAAGTTTCAGAGAAATATTGAGAGACAAAGGGAACCATTTGAAGAGATCTGAGGACTGTGAAGTTAAAATAGATCATCACAATGACCATCACTTCTGGCTAAGACAACATGCAAGACAGCAGAAGAGTAGTACCCCAACCCTGGCCAGCATCCTTCCTCACACACACCCCCAATGACACTTCAGAAACAACACCAAACTGGAAAAAGCAGACTGAATCCTTGAAATCCAAGTGCTTCTAAAGAGCCATTTATCACTGCAACACTGTAATAACAGAGAGAAGCATCTTCTCTTTCCTCTTTATTCTGTGAAGACAGACTGGGTGTAGCAAACCAACATCCTGCCTCGGACGCCAAAATATCCTTCTATAGCACTGCCTCTAGTTCTTTATCTATTAATCAATACTACATTTGGTTAGCCATGACTGTTTTTATAGGTTTATTTTAATTTCAATAATAACATAAGGGACAAAAATCACCTGTTTCTTCAGCACTGACAGACATTTCAAGTGATAACATTTGAAAGTGTTAATACAGTCTGTGCTGTGCTCCTGGTTATTTAGGATTTTTAAATCATGGAAATATCATCAGCTGGCAAGAGGAACACTTTCTCTTCTTGCTTCTCACAAGTGCTTTCATTACCCAATGTTTTCATTATTCAGAAAGCAAATAACAAAGGATGTAAATTTGTAAATAAAAAAAAGGAGATAAATTAATTAGAGGTGCTTTAAAGTAGAGATTTCACTTTTTACAAGAATTAAAAATAATAAATAATAATAATAATTAAAAAAAAAAAAGTCAAAACTTATAGAATGGGATGCTTTCTTTTTAAAGAAAAATCCAAATTTTAAGTTAGAATCCTTCTATATCTAAGTTTGTTACAGCAAGACTAATACTGTTTGCCAAGATCTGCAGTACCTGTTAATCTATTTATTTTTTCTTAATATTGTCCTGCAGCACATCCATCTTTCATGTGTGCAGAATTTAAATGAAATTAATTACATTTAAAGATACAAGATTTCTACCTACAATTCAATAGCACTAGACAATTCCAGGTTATTAATCTTATATTTCAGGGTTTTGTGTTGAAATTGCTGTGGATTTAATTGCATATTTATGCCAGAGATTAATTGCAAAAAGAAAGCATAAGTAATTTTCATTTACATACTAATATGTCTTGGTTCTTAAACTCATCATAAATACTGTATTCAATACATGTAACTCATGAAGGTACACATCAAGTAAATTTTCTGATGGCAAAGTGCATTAAAGCTCTTTCTGTATACTTTTTTTTTAAAGGCATATTAATAACACCTTTTTTTTCTCCTAGGCTGTCAAATAATGCCTCTAGGATTATCACCATTTAGGGAAAGAAGACATCAATATTCCTTCAAAAGGACATATTTGCAGTATTATTAGGTATTAAAGATTATATGAACATTATGTTACAACATAGTGATTATTAACTTCAAAGGACACATGCTTTTTTAAAAAAAAAGCTGAGGTAACACATGCTTTCATTAAATCTCATCTCTTCTGCTGCTCCTTGCTTTGTGGGAATGACAGATCAGGTAACATGGGTAGCATTGACTAACTCCTTGTTTCTACACAGAATTCACCTTGCAGGCTGCAAAGGATGCTCAGAAATGTCCTATTTCTCATACATGCTGTGAATTTTCTGGCAAGAATAAAATGACAGATTTGTATCATATCCATTTCAAATCTCTATCTTTGCATGGACTTTTTATGGTTTCTCAGCCCTAATTTATTCTCCTACTTGCTTTCTGTTGTTCTATGTGGTCAGAGGTTCACAAGTCACCTTGGCATTAGCTGACAATTTTTCAGCAAGATTATGATGTTTACTTTGATATTGGAGACAAACGCTTTAATAACATTAAATTAAGTGATTACAGTAAAGTTTAAGTCTAAGATGTACACTAAAATGCACACTAAAGACCCAGAATAATTCAGATGACTAAAGCTAATACATATGGGCTGTTAATCAGTAATGTGACCTCTAAAATTGTGAGGGCTGGTTATTGGCAAGAGCTGTCATTCTCTCCTGTTAGAGTCTGAAAGAATCTGGCTCCTCCATTTGCCTTCAGAGCTTGATAGTGACTGGTAGCTGCAGAAAAAGGAAAGAGTGTGCAAATCAGTAATGAAACCAATAGCTTCCAGCTTCTTCTTACAATCTGTAGCACTGAATTCATTACTGACATTCCACAATTACTGGTCCAGCACTGCGTCTTACTATCCAAATTCTGATGCAGAACTGGTTAATTTGCCTAATGCAACCTCTGTAAAGAGCAGTCAAGAAAATTTGAGAAAATAAATGGTTAAAAAGTATTCACATCGTCACAAGTGCATCATAATAACTGCACATGCTTTTATTTCTGTAACTAGAATAGTAATTCAAATTTGGGGAACCAGACAGTGAATGAATATAAATGCTTTTAGTAGACAATTGGGGGATTTTGCCTAAATGGGTATGATATAGCCTTCTTGGTATTTGTGCTGGCAAGGTGATCTGCTGTGCCTGTCTTCAGGAGATGGAATGGCTGCTGGTGGATACGTGTTAGAACAAGGATAAGCTATTTCCAGAGCCAAGGTTAGGAGCAAAGTCCAGAATCCTTAAGTGATGGTTACTGCTCATCCTATTCCACTGAGTCACTGCCACATATGCGCTAAAAAAAAAAATTATTTCTGGAGATTATAATGTTATCTTTTTGCAAAACTGCCTTCTTTTCTCCCTGCCTAAATTTCCCTCTCCAGACTGACTCACTCTTTGTACTTAGCGTCTGTACACAGAAGATATTTTCACTCTAGCTTTAGGCCAGTCTCCATTTTTCAAACTTTTTTGCCAAGAGCTATTTTTGACAGAAATCACGTGCGTATGGGATTCTGCCACAAACCCAACTTATTTCAAAGCGCTAGTACCAATAATAAACTATGAAATTAAAATGGGAAGGATTGAATCTAAAAATGTGGTCTATTTTAGGTAATGAATCAATGTTTGTATTTTGAAGTAAAATATCATTCAAATATAATTCAGTTTGTCAGCAAAAGAACATAATAGCAAACTGAGAAGATTATTTTTCAGCAAATGAAAAGATATGCATATGAGTTTTGGTGACTGCTTGTTCCAATTTTACAGTCAAATGTAAAATCCTTGATCCAGGCTACTAGAAGACAGTAACTCTTTGAAGATGATGTTACAAATTTATAAAGTATCTCATAGATTTGATTGCAAACAGCAGATTACACATAGCAACTTTAAGACAAAAAAGAAATCTTTCATTTCCTTACAAACTTCCTACAGAAATGCATCCATTTGCTACTAATTTTTTTAAAAGCATGTTTGTAATTTAAATCAATCACATCTCTGTAGTCAACCTCTTTATACATAAACCTTATCACCTGCTAGTTAGGATCTTATACCCAAAATTTATTAGATATTAAAAGCAATAAATGGCTTAAGTATCTAAATCAATTTTTATATATTATATCAATTATTATATTATTATATCAATTGATATATCAAAAATATATCAATTTTTATATATTGATTTAGATACTTTATATATGGTTGTGATGAGTAAAGAGTAAGTACAAGACCTGAGGTTGACAGAAAGCATAATCTTTATATATTTTTTTTAAATCAAGTTATAGCTATTGAGATGGAAATGGTGGGGACAGCTGTTTCACTACTTAAAAAATAAAAGCAATCTTTTTTCTCAGCAAAATAAATGGAAAATTTGTTTTATATAGATGGGTAAAAGTAGCAAAAAAAAATTATTATAAGACCTAGTGAAGTTTATGCAGAGGTAGATGTACCAGTTGCCTGTGGTAGATTGTCAAATGTAAGATATCTTGTAAATTGAGATGCCTAATAATAATAATTCAACTATCGTTTTAGAACAAAACTCTTGAAATATGCTGCTGACACACATAAAAATATAGAGAAAATGATAAAACAGGTTTTGCTGAGAAACAAATATTTGCAGTAGTATTATCCATCAACTTTAATATATACATCATCTGCTTGTGACACAGTTTTCCAGGATGCAACCATGCTACCATGAAATATCTACGTAGACCAAATGATTCATGTGTTGCCATCATATTATTAGCTCCTTTTTCAGTTGAGTCAATGTTGTTACAAAATTTGTTGGAGAGAAGTTGTTTTCATCTGTGGTCACATGATACCTGGGACCATGGAAATACCATATAGTTTCTGATTTTTCTGTGTTAACACCAGGTTAAAATAGAATAACCCATCTAATTGTCTTCAGACTCTTCCTCATCAGCCTTGGAGTTTGAGAAATGCAGGAGATAAATGTTTTCATTTTGAAGTAAGCAGAAACCAAGGAGGTGTCTGTCCTGGCGCTGAGTACTTCACGTGGTAGGTTTAGGTTTCCTTTCCTTGCACCAGTGACTAATACAGTACAGTGACTAGACATCCTTGCTGAGGGATAGCTGGTGAGCACAGGGTCAAAATGTGGTTACTAAAGAGTCATCTGGTAAGTTTGCACCAGAGGGAGTTTCCCAGGGCCACATCTGTGCCTCATTCTCTCCTGAACACTTCCTCATCCTTCAGCTTCCATCATCCTCATGTTGATGAGGATGCTTCATCATCCTTTTTCAAGCCAACCATTACTCCAAATGACTAGGGCTTTGGTTACTGATTTGCATTTTGCCTAACCGGTATAGACAAGTTGCAAGAGGAAGCCACAAGAAAGCTGTACACTCCTACTGACTCTCAACAGATTTTTACTTCTGCAGCAAACCTGTGCCTATGCCAATATCTGTGCTGTGATCAGCATTTGGGACTGCAGTGTGCATTTCCTTCCATTAATCACACCTCATTGTTATTCTAAACCTAGGCTACTTTTGGGAGTATGTTTGAGCTTGAGTAAAGCAAAAAAGCACTAACAAAAAGGTAACGTTAAGAATTACTTTAAAATAATTCAGAAGTCTTCATATTTGCCTTTCACAAATACTGCAATCTGAAACTGAATGCAGCTCAAGGATTGGGGCCTGCCCTTTTTTAACATAGTTAGGTCAATCTGTCAATAATTAGACGTTTGTTTTATAGCAACCAAAAAAATAACTGAGTGTTTATGGTATTCACTGGAAGCATCTGCCTCATGAAATGAAAACATAATGTTTCCAGAAAACATTGATAAATTGGATTTTTCACTAATTTGTCATTAGTGATATCATCTTTTGTGTTGTTTGCAATCTCATACACTTGAAACTTATCTCTTCTTCATAATAACTGTTCTTCTGTTTTCCACCTCACTAAGCTAACAGAAGCATTTGGGTCCTAAGCTTGTCACTCTCTTCTTCATTCACTCTTCCATTCAACCAGGCACACAGAAAAATAATTCCCATTAAACGTGAAAGTACTGAATTCTGTCTTTTCAGTGCTGAAAATAAAAGCCAATAGCTTCTTTAATTTAAAAAGCGATGCTTGTTATTCTTCCCCTTCAAGCCTAATCACACATATTTAAAGCATCTGACAACCACAAGTGACATTACTTACAGTCTCTTGAAGCTCACAGGTAGCTTTTATATCCTTTTAAATAACTGTTCTTACATTCCTTTAAAAGAGGAAACTGCCCATTTTTTAACAGTACTTGAGTTATCTATCTATAAACCTAGCCCTTCCCTGTGCCTTTTCTGGAGCTGGGGGGGGCAGGGGAGCCAGCTGGAAGGAGCCAACGGGCTCACCTGCACAGGTCCACTTTATACAGCCAGTTGTGCAGTGGTATCCCCCTGGATAGCCACTCCAAATGCTTTATCTCTGTTTTAACTGTTTGCATGCCTTCACTGACTTATGCCTGACCTTCATCCCTGCCTACAGCATTGAGGAATTCAGCCTGAGAGATGACAGGCTGGTTCAGGAGGAGGTCTAGGATCTGCAGTTCCTAGCACAGACATGGAAGAAACAAGCTGAAGAAATAAACTGAAAAATAGCTCTGCTTGATGTCTTTCTTATAATTTCACTTTTCCAGTTGCTCTGAACAGCAGCAATGTAATAACCTCCATGATCTCTAGCGACTAGAGATACAGCCTGGTGGGTGCCAGAACTAGCCAAGCTCACTGTGCTTTGAGCCACATCCCCAGCAGGTAGGGACACTGCAGGGAGGAGGCTGGGTTAGTCCTCAACACTTCTGTTTGGCTGCTGGAAAGAGCTGATGCTGATAGCGTAGACGTTCACAGAATCTGAGAACTAAAAGTCTCAATGTGTTAGCAAATGCAGTAGAGCCACGTTAAACATAAATAAACAGATAAATATAATTAAAAGGACATTGCTTGTTGTAAAAGTTTTTCATTGCAGTTGTCTCCAGCTATATCATTTTAGAATAATGTTTATCAAACAATGTCTGAAATTTCTTACTGGTTAATTCAGTACCATATTAAAAGTTATACCAGTGTAAGATGCTCATGGTCAGGTTCTGCTATGAGTTACCCAGGGTACATTCCCACAAGCAGCTCCCCCTTTGTCCTCACCCTAACTGACTTAACACAAAAAGACCTTTACAACTTTACAACTTACTTGGAGGATACTTACTTCTGGACACAAGCCCAGAAGAAAAAAAAAAAAAAAAAAGAAAAAAAAAAAGGATCATGTCCTGCTTGAATAGTGAGTTCATTTGGCTCAGGGAGGGGACTGACAAGTATTAGACGAGTATTAGAGCAAGAAGAGAAGGATACAGTAAAGGGCTGTCTGGTAGCAGAGAGTACATGCAGAAGAGAGACTTGTAAGGAGATCCTTGGAGCACAGGAGGAACAAGAGCTCCCCTTTTCAGGTGGCAGTGCTAGAAAAACCCAGGGGTGCTTATGGAAACACACCCTGGAATTTTTTTATTATTTTTTTTGTCTTAAATATGTCAGTGTTTATTTGTGTGAGTATTGCCAGGAATTATATTAAGGGAAAGGAAGAAAGATGAAATAGAGTGAGAACAGATTGCATTTGTAAAATCAACAGGTTATTGAACTGGACAAACCTAATGACAAAACAAACACTGCACACGTTTAGCATACATATTTCTTTTCTTTGTTTTTAGTATAGTGTTGCTTTCTGACAAGTTTCATGTGCTCAATTGTTGTCATTGTTTCAAGGCTACTCAATAGCATCTGTCTTAACTTCTTGCACTTAAATCCTATTTTCCTTTATTAAATCAAACACTCTTAATACCCTGAAGATAAGTTTTTTATTGCAGCACTAAATAAAAACAAAATATTTTGAATATAAAACATTACCCATGGGATCGCTAAAATAACATTTAAATACTGATTTTCAATACAGTCTGCATTTCATAGAAAGTTTTATTAATAAAAAAAACAAAAATATTATTAAAATAAAAAGCTAATTACTATGATATAAAAATATAAACAGATGTACTGAGCAGAAACTTATCCGATAAAGTAAGACTAGTGTGTGCTGTCTATTTTGTCTGATTAATACCTTTAGCACTGAGATAAAAATAGCAACAAATAATTACATGATTATGAAGATCCACAGGGCAACCACCTACATACCTGTCTGAAGGCAGCTTCCAGCAGGCCATAAATGTCGCATTCACCCTTCCATATACAAAGTTGGTTCACATGAAGCCTGATGACTTCTGTGGGCTAAGAACATCTTGAGAAAAGACCTTGAACTCAACCTTAGAACCATTCTCAATAGGTAATTTAGATGTATCTATGCATACATCTGCACACCACATATAGGCCTTGGGAAGCTCACACACTGCTCCAAAGTCCTATTCTGTTACCAGTGATATTTTAAATTCCCAGAACAAGGCATGTCAGAATAAAGCATAGCCTAGTTTTTATACATCACCTGTTAGAAATTCAACTTTTTTGTTCCTATAGGCTGGTTGGTATCCTATAGGCAGTATAAGAAATAAGAAGTGCTATCAAAAATTCCTTTCATGTCAGGGAAAACTCCTTTGGAAAATAGTTGTTCCATGGTTCATGTATACTTCCTTGTAAAATTTCATTTTTTAGCTGTAAAAAATACATGTAAAACCCCTCTAAATATCTCACCAAATTGACTTATATAAAATAAGGCTACAAAATTTAGAGACATAATTATATTCATAAATGATCTGAAATACTAAGAAATGTTTTCACATTAATATAGCAAAGCAAGTCTGCAACACAAAGAAAAAAGCACCCTGTGTATTAACAATTTAGACTTAGCCTTAAAACTGATTCCTTTTCTTTTACATGCTATGTGTTCCAAATAGGTGCACAGGATGTCACCAGACCAGCTTTCTGAGTAACATCTTGTTCTAAAGCAGTGTTAAGTCAATATACATAGTACCTTCTTGTGTTGCCTTTTTTCTTTTTTTTTTCTTTTTTTTTTTTTAATTCAGAGGAATTCTTCCACTCTTCTGACTTTAAGGTCTTGGGGCTTCAATGTATCTTGGTATTCCTTAATTTAAGCTCGGTTTTGATGTCATGGATATGAGTTTTCAAAACTTTATGCATCAGCAGCTATTTTATTTCCTTCCCACATCCATGACCTCCATCCAAAATTCCCATTATATGAAAATTTTTCCACACCAATGTAGGCTAAACCCAGCCTTAAATGAACAATTTGTTGTAAGCATAATGAGACAAGGCCAGTAGTAAAGAAGGAACTCTTGGATATGGCAGGTTGAAGTTCAGTGCCTGTTTCACAAAGGTTTTTCTTACTACCTCAGGCAAGTCAGCTAGTCAGGTCTATGCACTAAAATATCTGTCAAGAAGATGGACTTTAGCACCTCTGTGCTTTGATATCCCAAGAGTACTGGTAGCAATAAAGCTTCCTAATTTTATCAGAGTGTTGTGAGCATAGAAATGTTAAAAATTAGAGGTGTTACAAACACTCTGGCATAAGGATTTAGGGAAAAGACACCCTTTCTGAGTCTTGTGGGATTCTGATGGATTACATCATTATAGTCTCAAGCAAAAGTTCAGCAAGTGTGTATGTATGTCCTTCTATTAACAACAGAAAAAGCCTCATTAAATTATAATGCAAATTAGGAATCATACAAAAAAAAGGTGCCATACAAAATTAGATATTAAATAAATAATTAATAGAAGTAATAATTAAAATAAATTACATAGAAAAATGAATACTACAACCCACACAGTTTTTATTATTAAATTCATCATAAAATACTATAAATAATTCTAGCTGCCTTCAATGTTCCAATTATGTTTTGATTGTGCGTTATTCTATTAGCAGTGGTGAATTTGCAGAGAATGAAGACCTGGGTCTTGGATGATATTCCCTTCTAGCTATTGTCCCCCTTACTTACTGTAGTAATACGTTTAACCATGATTTATAGAACCTTGTTGGTAGGTATTTTCACTGCCTTTTCTTGCAAGACAGGCTGTTGACTCCAAGTGACAGTTTCACACCTCTGGTGAGCTGAATTAACACTCTAACACTGCTGACACATGCACTGTTCCCAACCCTACCCTTTCACCTTTCTGCCCCAGCACTAGCTACTCCGGCTGCTTACAGCATGCCAGCTCCAGAGCTAATGACGTATTTCTAGTAGCCAGATTCATTCACTGAAAGAGCAAAAAGGGATCATTTCTGGTTGCTGGGTGAGTTAGATCAACTTACAGAAAAGCCTGCTGATGGTCAGAGCTGGAACAAGGAAGGAAGAGGGGTTGAAGGAGCAGGAACACCTGGGTGAAGAAGAGGAGGAGCAAGGAGCTAGGGAATAAGGCTTTCTTGGCAACTGAGATCACAGTCACTCACTGCTGACTCTTGCCTTTTAGTGTGTTACTTCACTAACCCAAGTACAGGTTAAAAAGGAACAATACAGGTTTATTCCTGATAAGGTGATACTTTTGGTTATTCTTCTCTGGAGTATGCTCAGTATTTGCTGGTGAGTCATATCCCAGACACAATCTTCAGATTTTGGGGTTTTCTTTCAGTGCAGTACAAAACTAGACATTTGGGCTAACAGCAACCTTGACAAGTTGTCTTCAAAATGCAGGCACAACTAATGGCACAGGTATCCTCTTCCAGAAGCCAAACACCAGGATGTAGCAATGATAATCCTTAACTTATATGTGTGGTTGGGAGGTACTGGGCTGATCAGGAATTGTTTTTCCTTGAAAATATATTAGAAAATGTCTGTAATAAAAAAGCTAACAAATTTTATATCTACAGGTCTTAAATAATATGAAGAGTCCAGCCAAGGATCTTCTGTAAATCATGGAATACTTTGAGAATTGTAAAACCAGTAGAATAGCTGGTTCACTCAATTCAGCTTCTGGCATAAAAGAAAGAGCTGGGAGCAAGGCCAAGTTGCTATCTGACCGGCTATTCTCACATGCCATAGTAGCTCTCCAGGGAATGTTGCTGTGCTGTATTTGTTAAAGCAACGTTGACCTCTCCTTGTAGCAGTGGCGTAGTAGACAGGGGAACAACTTTCAGAAATGTTTCCAGAAGTAGAGGTAATTATTTCACCTCTATTGTTTGTTTTTAGGTTGACCTGCAGTTAGTATAAAATTTAAATTATACTTTTAAAATCCATGCGACACCATCTCATCTCTTGACACTTCTTGTATACCATGTCTCAAGCAGAGGTTTTATTTGATACATCCGCAATTCTAGGCTTAATTCTCCATTATGCATAACTTAAGCCAGCTCTGCCCCGTGCAGCTTGTGAAGAGTCAGTCAGACCAACTTCTCCCATCCACACTTCCTACTTGAATTTCCCCTTCTAGCACATCAGTCCACTTGAGCTAACACACAAACTGAAGTAAAAACCTGTGTGGACAAATGTGGAGTTTTGGCTTGACACCTAAGCTGAAATAACAGCTAGAAGGTACTGGCAGGCCATGCTGCCAGCAGAGGTGGCTGAAGGGTCCAAACACAGCGTGAATCTCTTTTTAGCTGTACTACAAGCAGTTTCACAGCATGACTGAGCCTATTATGAAGGAGGGAAAGTAGAGCCCATGATAACAAGGAAAATCAGTGCAGATGTACCCTGCTAACCCCTCAGAGGAGTGGTTTTATTCCTCTGGTAAGTGACCTCCACTGCTGCTGAAAGGTGCAATTCCTCCCTCCGCCTGGCTACATCTCCTCACCTTTCCTTTGTGTTGGTGCCATGCTGCTTTGTCAGCACAGTCAGCTGTAAAAGCTTGCTGACCTAGGTGAAAAAATACATTTTTTGTAAATGTTTTTCCCAGCTGGGTTTAGCGAGCTTCTCTGAGTCACTGTGTAGCCACGCAAGCACCAGCACTACCACAGAGGAGTCATTGGTAACATGCACCAGGGTGAGAAGAAGAATTGCACTTTTTGGAAGAGCACCTTCTCAAGCTGGCTGAAGATAGTTGTGAAACCACAAGACTGCAGACAAACCCAGCATAGGTAAGTACATGGCTGCAAGTGAATCAGCACATAAAACTAAATGAAGAGCCCAGCAGATGTTAATGAGACTGTTGTTAATGTAGTGCTGCAGCTGTTAACAGCTCGCATGGCACTGGCCACTGAGGTTGACATAGATCACAGTGATTTTCCAGATCATGGCTTTTCTGACTATAGGCAGAGTATTGTCAGGCACCAGCAAACTGAGAGAAAGCATAAATGTTAAATGTTTCTGAAGACTCTGTTGTTTTATATAACAAAAGGAGATCAATAACTTTGGCAAAACACAATTTTTAAGTAAGAGTTGAAACTAAGCAATCAAAATAAAGTCCTCTGATCCAGGATAGCAGACAGGAAAAAAAAACTGGCAAAAGCTCCACTGTGATGATTTTCTTGTTCTGGAGATGTTTCCTGCTTTGCTGTGTTCATGGCTGGTCGTGTCAGCTTTATGGAGAGAGTCGGCAAGAAGTCTGCAAAAATCATAAGCTGGTATGAAATGTAAGGTTTGTCTCTGGCCCTCCCTGATGTTCCCCTTCTCACCCTGTTTGAAGCAGGAAAAATATGTAGTGTCAGGCTGAGGATGGGGACCAGGGAATTCTAGCTGCGGTATAATTTGCTGTCAAACTGACAGAATAGTTTAGCCACTTGCTATCAAATCTTTGGTCTTCACCACTATGTGATTACAGCAGCCACTTCCCGGCTGTTTTCTGCCCTCACCTCTCCCTAGTAATTAAACATGTGCATTCCCATAGAGTGAGGCTTGATGGTACCCAAAGAGTTTGTCTCTCCATGAATGTTTTTTAGTCATCTCAGCTATGCAGCAAAGCAGTGCATATTCCAGAGCTGTGAGGTGTCCTTGTGAAGCTTGGGGCAGACTTTACTCCAGTAAGAACATCTTCCACTTTTTAATATCTAAAACACACATATTAAAATGAAGGGCTTATATCTCGTAATGATCTTTAAGTTACTATTTTTCAAGTAGGTAAAGAGAGAAACAATTTCTTTATTAGATTTTATGTTGAGTTTCTTAGCCACTTTTCTGGCAAGGTTAGTGTTTCACTGTTTTTGAAAAAATTGTAAAAATACAAAAGATATCTTTCACTATCTGGTAACTGAATTTTGCAGTGCTCATACATTTGTCACTGCAAATACGTATTTCAGCAGGAAACCGCATGAGACAAATTAGATTTCCTGTTCACCTCACAGAGTAGTAGAAGGCTATTGAAGTGTCTAGCTAGTTCGGAGTTATCTACCCTTACAGGAGACACAAGCCTGACATTAAAATTCTTTAGTTGTTCTCAATCCAAAGACTAACATTAATGGGTTGCATGGTGTCAAATTAGTCCTGTCCACTTCTGTGAACTGCCTGTTGCTACACGCAGCTACCAAGACCAGCAAAGTGCAATAAATTTGCAGCCCAGAAAAGCTGCCTTTGATGTCAGGCCACTGTGCCTGTGCTCTAAAATAAAAATTTAAACAAGCAGCTATAAATTAAGGTGCTCTTCTTAGGCAGATGGAGAGTTGTTCATGGCCACATTCTTTTGCCAAGCGGAAAAGGTTGAACTCTCTTATTTCTTAGCAACAGCATCTTATAGCATCACATAATTCCAAGGGGTATCAGAAAGCAATTTCCTTTCTCTTTCACATAATAACTAAAACTTGATGAAAAGAGAAGACTTTCATTATGATTTAGAATGCAACTTCTAACACTTTGGAGGTGAATCTCAGCAATCTGCACAAACCTCTTTATAAAACAAAAAGTACTTTTTATGTTTCCATCAAAATTCAACGTAAAAAAAAATAAAATCCAAAACAAAATATGACCAGGGTAGAGTGACACAGTCATTTTCTTCCTTGATTTGTTGACAATTTTTCCTTAAAAGAGAACAAAGAACAGATTCAGGCAATCATTGGACCTTCCACAACACCTAACATCAAATGGGGGTAGCTTCCTTACAAGAATCTATATGTTATATGGGTTATATGGATGTTTTCCTGAGAGGTTTAATCTCAAAAACAGTTGCATCTGAAAATTCCCAATTGTATTTTATAATTTGTGTGTTTTCAGAGTCTGACCTACAGCAGAAGAGCTGTTCTGTGTTATGCTGTGTGACAAAGCTCATCTGCACACCCTCAAAGGAGCTCAGAGAGTGAACAGCAGGTGGGGAAGCATAAATACCCTGCCAGACTACTTTGAAGCCCATCACAGGAGCCACCAGCCCTTCAAAAGTTTGATTCTAGAAGTGCAAAGGAGCACAAGGACAGGGAGCAGGGGGTGGGTAAGATGGCCTGCAGTGGTGCCTGCCAACCATTTCATGTTTCTGTGATTCTGAGGTCTGTGTGGGTACACAGGTGCTTGTGTGCCTGCTGACAGTACCTCTTGCAGCAGCATCACCTCTCTTGGACAGTTGGAAATGGCATGATATATTTTCCTTATCATTTTCTGTTATCATTTCCCTTATCATCAAAGCCCTGAGGAGAAGGGCCTGGGAGTGTTTGTTGACAAGAAGCTTGACATGAGAAGGCAATGTGCACTTGCAGTCCAGAAAGCCAACCCTATCCTGGTCTGCATCAAAAGCAGCATGGCTAGCAGAGTGATGGAGGTGCTTCTCCCTCTCTACTCTCTTGAGACCACACCTGAAGCACTGGGTTCAGTTCTCCAGCACAAAAAGGACATGGGCCTATTAGAACAAGTCCAGAGAAGGGCCACAAAGATGGTTAAAGGCCTGGAGCACCTCTCCTAGGAAGACAGGCAGAGGGAGCTGGGGTTGTTCACCCTGAAGAGAAGGCTTCAGGGAGACCTTATAGCAGCTTTCCAGTGCCTAAACACCTATAGGAAAACTGGGAAGGGACTCTGTGTCAGGGAGTGTAAGGATAAGACAAGGAGCAATGGCTTTAAACTAAAAGAGTGTAGGACATAAGGAAGAAATTATTTTTTCTGAGGGTGGTGAGGCACTGGAACAGGCTGCCCAGAGAAGCTGTGGGTTCCCCATCCCTGGAAGTGTTCAAGTCCAGGTTGGATAGGGATTTGGGCAACCTGGTCTGGTGGGAGGTGTCCCTGCCCATGGCAGGGGCTTGGAATTAGATGGTCTTTAAGGTCCCTTCCAACCCAAACCATTCTGTGATTCTATGATTTTGTAGCTTACATTTCTTGGCTGACTTCCAGTGGGCAACATTCCTTATCTTTCATTCAGTATAACCCTCTTATGGCCTTTTCTATGAGTTCAGTAGCAAAACATCCCCAAACAGAGGATATATTTCTTCAATTATTTGATTTCTGAAATTATGTGCACACTTTTAGCTAAATTTCCTCTATATTTTATGCCTGACTGGTGTTGACATTTTTGTGTTTTCCTGAACACAGCTAACCAAATGAACACACAATTTTAGTGAGTCTCATTCATTTATGTAATGACATAAGAAAAATTATTTTTCAGTATTTCCATACCTCACTATTTATATCCTAACATTCTGTATGCTTTATAAACTCATTTTGCACACTGAATGACAAGTTTCAAGTATGCAACTTGGTAACCAGCACTTTATTACCATGCAGTTTTGGTAAAGAACGTTAAAAAATATTACAAAAAATACCTTTGTCTACACATTAAAATTTCATATACATTTCCATTACTTAACTACTTTCTAGTGCATGAGATTACAGTCTCTAATCATAACTTCTTATAATGATATAGCAATATTTAGAAGGAAAAGCCTGTAAATGTTACATAGAATACTAAAACACTGGTTATACAATTTTTCTTCTGATACATTATTCTACTATATTCTCTTCTGTCTTGTTAATTTTCTGTGTAGTGGTTCTAGAATTAAAACATTCATAACATCTCATTGCCATCCCTGACTTCAAGAATTCATGGAAGACAAGTGAATATGTATAGAGGAGAAATAATACAATATTAAGAAACAAAGGATACACCATAATTTTGATATCAAGAAAAACACTCCAATAAATTATTAAACAGTTACATTAAAAGCACCTGGAGGGCACAATGAAAAAGAAAGAGACAGCAAAGGTTTGTTGCAAACAGAAGTTCATTAAACGGATGTATTTTCTTTCTTTAGTAGAATATCTGCCTGCAGTGAAAGAGACAGGAGTGATGTATACTGATATCAGGGAGTCCTTGGGTACCATCTTACAACACATTCTCATAGACAGTGTCAGAGATTTTTTTTTTTCTGGGAAAAATTACTACACATTGGATGCTGAGCTGCTTGAAAAAATACTCCAAGACTTACCAATACTGCATTTTCAATCAAAAAGTTTATAAGACATAGAATTCTGCTGGGTCTAGCCAAGATCAGATACAATTCAACATTTTCATTCATGACTTGTGTGACTGAATGGAGAGCACACTTACAAAATTTGCACAATGCCAAAGTATAAGGGGCTGCAAGGAAGCTGATGGATTAGAATTCAAAATGATTTTTATAAATGGTAGAAGTGGTCTGTAATCAATAAGGTGAAATTCAATAAAGACAAGTACAAAGTACTATACTGAGGCAAGAAAAATTCAAATGCATAAACACAAAATTGAGAATAGTAACAACATCATAGAAAGAGACCTGGGTGTTACTGTAAACCATGTATTGAATATGAGTCAACAATATGATGCTGATGCAAAAACAGAACATCCTGGGACATGTTAACAGATGTGTCATATGCAAGACACCAGTAGTAATTGTTTTTCTTAACTCACCTCTCAGAAGTCTTAGTTTGGTATAGTTTAATGGGCTAGTAAAAAAAAAAAAAAAAAAAAAAGGTTACAAATTGATATTTAAAAGATGGAGACTAATTGAAAAAGGGAAAGGATATATTTGCTCTAAAAAGTAAAGGCTGATGGCAGGTGTGGTGGTGATATAACAATAAACTTCCAATATGTAGAAGGTTCTCAAATACAGGTGTGCAAATGACTGTTCTTCATGACACTGAGAACTAACTAACTAGCTTCAATTGTGGCAGGAAAGGTTTAGGCTAAAATTGGAAAACCTAACTCTAAGAATAGTTATGGAAATAAATAGATCACTAAAGATGCGGATGTGAATGATCTCCATCATTCAGGTTTTAAAGAATAAGTTATAAAAACACATCAGGGATTCTCTGTTCCTTAGAGCAAGAGACAAACTGTATGGGTTCCTGCATTTTCTTCATCCTAGCTACTGTTGTTATACTATCAAAGAAACAGAATCTCTTAACTTAAATGACCTCTTTTAGTTTGATATCAAATGTTTTCATATCAAGTTCTGACAATGACTGAGTTGTCTTATCTGCAAAAAGAAATGCATGCCCTGGTGGCCTGTTGCTTGTAAGCAGTAACATCTGCAGAGAGGTTAGATCTGATGGTGACTTTGATCCAGTCTCTCAAGACAGCTTAACAAGTCTCTTGATGCCTACGGGTCTTTGATTCCAAATATTTATCTTTATTTAGATTTATTTCTGGTCACTTGCATCTGATGTTTCCCTACCGAGCTCCTCTAATATATTGTCAGCTACAGAATTCAGTTGCCGCTGTTCGTGACACTTCCTGCTGGTATCACTGGCTGCCTTTAATTCTTGGCAGACTTATTTGTTACGTGAATAAATTATCTAATGCAACATCTTTGATAGTTTTACCATTCTACTGAGGCATAAACTTAAATAGATACCAAGTTCATTTTAAGGATCTTGTTTTCTTAAATACTTTACTTTTGGTTCTGTGTTTTTATGTCTTTGGACACACTACAGTTTGGATCACTATACTAATCTTCGCTATCCTCCAGCTACTGTGACAGTGGGATTCAGCTGTAATTACTTCTTAAAACAGATCTCATTTGTTACTTAAGACTAAATCTGTAGTGCACCAGCAAAGCTACCTACTGCTTAAAGCAGTCATTTGTGGTAACACGAATTTGGTACTCTTAGTGATATCCTTCTGTGACATTTGAGCCACTAATCCTGGGTAGCTGAAATAATCTATTACTACTAGCTTACTTCCATTTGCATCCTTTTTTTTTTTTTTTTTCTTTTGCATACTTCTTCTTTTACAGGAGTCAGTCTTCTACCACCAAATGTACTGAGACTTACATCCAGATAAAAATGCAGTCTGTCTCATGTTCTCAGTTTTCTCATCTAAGAAATTTCATTAAAGCAACACTGTATCATACCGAGGAGTCAAAATTAAAAATTATATATTTGAGAATACAGAATGTGCATATTTTTTTCATTTTGTTTTCTATTAAAGGTCAAGAGTGGAAGCTCCACCTCACATTTCTCCCATACACCTACTGTACTTGTGGACTAGGCATATTAATTGATATTGTCAAACAAGAACCAATATAGTTATTGACACTTTGCTCATGCAGCATTTTCCACACTTATTAATACCAGGTTGTGCAGAACAGGGTCACTGGTAGCATACACAATATCTAGATCACACATAAGCATGAACTACAATTTATGCAGAGCACAGGCTATCTTCTTTACTCTTATGTGTATTATAGGCATATTAACTACTATCCTAGATTGAACTGCATCCCAGTTTCTCATCCTCCAGTACCTTGTAAGCTGCCAGCCCTGTTTCACTGCAGGGAATACAGGAGAAGTAGCATCCTATGGTCTTTGAAGTACTTAACAGCTTTAAAAAGTTCATATAAAACACTACAGAACTGTCACCACACCCGTCACCACAGCCTCTGCATTTTTGTAGTCTTTGCAAGCAACTGAGCAGGAAGCATGTGTCTGGGCACGGCAGTGGTGCTTCAGTGGCAATTCAGATGCACACTGACTTCCTGAGCCAGAAGCGTTGTTTCCTGCACACAACACACCACAAAAAAACTAGACAGCAAAGTCAGAGTTACATCAGGTACAACCCTCTGTAGAGTCAGATATTGTCACTGATGACAAAGACAAGATCCCTCTGAGTGTCGTGTCTGGCTCTGTGAGGAGAGTTCAGCAAACATAGGTCACAGAATCACAGAATCACAGAATCACAGAATTTCTAGGTTGGAAGAGACCTCAAGATCATCGAGTCCAACCTCTAACCTAACACTAACAGTCCCCACTAAACCAGGTGTGGCGGTTCAGCACAGAAATGAGATTTTTAGAATGGGAAGTAAAACATTAATGGTAATTTGTGACAACTTCAACCCTTATTTGGTGAGGTAATGACTAGTATAAGTGTCTTGTTGAACACGTAGAGGAGGATGACTTAGTCATGTGGCAACCCAGGGCATACTTCCACAACACTAGTGCTCTGGCAGCATGTTGAGATTGGAAAATCAACAGCAAGCAGGATTATTTTGGAAATGAAAACAATCGCTTTGATAAGTGACAGCAGACTTCTCTTGGACACTTTCTCAACAGCTTTCTCAAGTATTCAAGGTCACTGAAGGGAAAAAAATATACTCTTTGTATATTCAGCTCTCCGTGCTCTGGATCAAAAGGAAAGAGTAACAGTGGTGCAAACTGTTTTAGATAACTGTGGGAGACAAAGCCAATGTTGGGTGGTTTAGCAAGGTGTGTGATGCCTGGGTGTCCCACAGCTCTCTCCTTCCTGGCCATACCAACTGAAGCAGGCTGCCATTCCCCAAGTTCCCAGCACACTGAGATCAATGGACCACCAAGAGTCACTGGTGACTGTCTGCACCCCAACGTCCCAGCTCTTCAGCTCACTCACTGAGGCCTTTTCTATTAGCTGCTGTCAAATGGTAGCCAAATGTGTGCTTGTCCAGCTCAAAGAAAAGTCATGGCCTTCTCTCAGACTTCTTTCTAACCACTGCCTCCCCATTATTTATTTATTGATTTATTTATTTTATTTAACAGTAAAAATTCTCCCTAGCTGGACAAGCAACTGTCTCAAAATTTTGAGGATATTCACCCCAGGGATTCTCCTTTCTATGTAATTTAGCACTGATGATGGTAGGTCACATACATAGCAACAGGGGCTCTCTGGTTTGGAAGAAAAAAGATGTCTGCAGAGATGTAGATCTGTCAGAAGTTAGGGACAGGAAATGACAAGCCAAGGACTCTCAGTAATAATGATAAGTAGGGCCCATAGCTCACCGAGATCAAATAGACTTTGGGTAAGACTTTGTTTCAGTTTTCAAACTTGCAATAGCTCAGCGTAGAAAAATGCACAGCAGAAAGTGATTACCCTCTTGAAGTATGCACATCACTTTTGTGCTGGATGATGTGTTTCTGGGTGGTGAAGAAGCACATCTTTGACTAAACCAGGGGAAACCCATCAATGGCTGTCCTGAAACCAATGTGCACATTGTGTCCTTGGATTTGCTGGATAGCAGCTGTGACCTGTTGCTATGACAAGGAATGAAGTCCGATGTCTTGAGTAACATCAGGTGATTTCCATATCTGAAGCTAAAATTCACTTGTACAACGTGTGACACAATGTCACTTAATGGCCAGGGTCGATACGTAAGGGGGATGGGGAGTGCATGGACCCTGTCTCAGTTGACATTACTGCATAATTTCTGTTTAGAATAAATAAAGGATTGATTTTCATTCTCAGACTGAATTATTTTCTTATTACCACCACATCATTATGACATGAGAATATCCTAGGCAAACATCAGGTAAGAATCAGGTGCAATGGGTACAGATGCGGTAGAAGGGAAGGAGCACTTCATGTTTCAAGCTTGGACAAGTTAGGGCCTTGGCAGTCAGAACTGGAACATTCATTTTTACCATTGGGTTTCATGGAGGTAGGATTCTTAACCCAATGCTGCGCTACTTGAGATCCATTTGCAAAGACGTGACACAACAGAAGAATTCATTCCTTGACTTCCCACGGTGTTTTTGATAGAAGTTTTCCACAGACTCCAAGCAGGTCAAATACCTCTGAGTTGGTCCACTTGGGATCACGTGGAGCAAAGCCTAGGGAGTATGCTTGCCAAGCACATGATTTCCACTGTGGCTCTGGTCCAGGATCTGTCTGATCAGTAACACTATGTCGTCACTGAATTCTTCGAAGCTGCTGTTGTTGGAGCCAAGACAGCTTACAACAAAACACTGGATTCCAGGAAAGGCCTAAATAAAAGAGGAAAAATACGCACCCGAACCTGCACATACACAACAAAAGTAATTTCCTGAAAATATTTGGCTTCTATAACAAAACAGTATCAAGAGGAGAAAGGGAGCAAGAAGGAACTGGCAAAAGAGCCTTTGGGCTGTCCGAAGAAGGTTCATTAGAAATGCAGATATCTGACACCTGATCTTGCACAATCCTGCCAGATTAAAATTATTCCCTCTTCTCGCCACCAAAACCCACCTTTAATCAAATAAAGTAGTTTTATACTAGTCCAGCATCTTATGTCTAAGGGATACAGCATTATTAATCTAACACCAGCTGCACTACCACCTGATTTACAGTTTTGTGAAGCCATCGTCTCATTACTCTCTCCACTGTTTACAGCCACTGTCCGTCCAAATGCAACCTATGTAAGTGCTGGCAGATAGTAGAGAGGTTAACCAATGAAACTGGAGCATGCAGCCAGCTGTCTCTCCCTCCCCCTTCACGCCCCCCTTTTTTTTTTTTTTTTTTTCTTTGTAAAGATATTTAGGTGTTACTCTGTTCAGCATTACAAGCCTTGCTGTGCTCAGTACAGAAATGCCTAAATACATTTAAAAATCTAAGTCAGGGTGCTAGGTAAAAAATCAATGGACACTAAGGTATAGCTGAGAGAGCAAGCCAAAAGTGACATAAAAGAAGATATAATTTGGGATTTAAAAAAAATGCAAAAGGAAAAATAAAAAGAAATGTAAAAGGAAAGGAAGGAGAAGAAAATGGGAAATGCAAGATTCAGGGAAGTAAATATACAGAGGAAAAAGTTGGAGAAAGTAAAGAAAATGGAATCAGGGTACTAAGTCATCAAAAGATTAGAAAAACTGAAACAAAACTGAAAATTGATAAATAGAAGAGACAGAAAGCAGCACATATGATCACAGATAATGCATAATTAAAAATATTAAAAGCAATGAGATAAATAAACCTTTACAGATTAAACAAAACACTAAAAGATGCCAAGCATTAAATGAATTTTATTAATTTGGGCTCTAATGCAAACTACCATCCTCATCTGATATTAAGTCTGAGCTAAGTCTTGCCAGAAACCTCACCCTTCGGTGGGTCTCTGCTGATCCATGTGTTTCCAAGCTGTGCTCTGTTTCTGGGTGTCAACATACTTTTAAAGTTTTAACCCTTAAAGAAGGTTGTGATGAACACTTTTTGATTAATTTTTCCCTATTTCTGATAGTTTTATTTCACCTATTTATTTCACCCAACAGCATATGGGATGCCAGTGGCAATGGATATACATGTACATCATTGGATCTCATCTTCTCATGTTAAAACCAACAGGTGACTTCTGCTGACTTCTTTTAGAGCCTGCAGAGACTAACCAGTATGAAGGTGTGCAGGGTAAGCAGTGGTTCATGTGGGAACAATGCTGAAAGTGGCATGCTCAGAACACTTAAGTTGGCAGAAAGAACTTCAACAGGAGTGACATTTGATATTTGGGAAAGAGTAGGTGGTATAGGAAGAGTAGTGGAACTGTGGATGGCAAAGATATATAAAAACCACGATGCCCCTACTGAAACCACCTACACCACCAATATCCTTTATCTGTTATTTCTATAATAACACATAATAAAACTAACACATAGTTGAGACAGCTTGCACTCTTTGCACCTTAGGGCCAGATTTTCAAAAGGACTGTACCTACGCATGAAAACAGGAATCCAGTGAAAGTTTAAAAGCTTCAGTAGGACTTAAGACACCAGTCTCTATTAAAAAAATTAGCCTTGCTAATATATTTGTCCAATCTTTGTGCAGCTTCTCATGTTTCATGAGGTGCTTGGGATTTGGGGTCCTCAGGGTCCTGCGTGTGTGGCAGGCTGTGATGCCATGACCATCTTCCATGGGATGGGCCAGGAGCTCAGCCCTATAGCCCTATGACCCTGAGCCTGCTGGAACTACACTGCTGTGCCCAGCCCTGTCCCTGCTGTCCCCCTCACCAGCTTGAGGAGCCCAGAGGAGCCAGATGCACACTGCCAGTGACCTCAGCCTATGTCTATGGCACAGAAGGCCCTGCTTCATCTCTCTGGTTGCTACCTGATTCTGCCAGCTTGTGCTGTGTGATGACCACTGGACCATCAGCAGATCCTGTCACCACCCTGGCTCTGCTCAGACATGGGGGACTGCACCCAAATGGGGTCACCACCCCACAAGAGTTGGGGTCATCACCTTGGCCCTCAGCTCCCTCCCGGGGCAGCCCCACTCTTCCTGCTCCCTGACACTGTCTAGGAGAAGGCACCGAGCTTGGGCTGAGCTGTTGGCTGTGAGATAATGCCACTTGCTCATCTGAACACAGATAAGCTGGCGTTTATAAGGCCATTTCCCGATGCATCACCATGCGACCTGCACGCTCAGTGCACATACAACACCTATTGACGACCCAGGTCCTTTATATTTCATATTGTTTTATTTGTCTTCAACGGAAAGGCTTGGAGGCTTGGTGTTTCCACATCTCCCTCATTCCAGAGGCTTGAATCGAAGATCCAAAGCTTTGCCACCCACACACGTGTGCGGTACCGCCGTTCTCCGAAATCAAACCGGTGCAGGCAGGTTTGAGGTCCCACAAACCCTCCGCTTCTCCCACGACGCCACGGCCAGCCCTGCCTCAACCAGCGCTCAGCACCACGGCATGGCGGCCAGCGGGCAGCACGAGGGCCGGCGGAGACCCTGTGGGGGAAACCAGAGGCACAACCCTCGTTTCTCTGCCTTTAACCCAGCCCTGCCTCGCCGCAGGCTTTCCGCAGCACCCCACCACCACCCCCTCCTCGCCCCCTCCTAGGCCGTCGCCTCAGCCCGGCCGCCCCCCGCCCTGCGCATGCGCCGCCGCCGCGAACTACACTTCCCGGCGTGCCCCGCGCGCGGCTGCCCAGCCAATGAGCGGGCGGGGCGCCTGCGGGGAATATCCCGGGGCAGGTGTCAAGGAGCCCCCCGGCACCGCGGGGAGGCCGCGAGGGCCCGGCCCGGGACGGGACGGGACGGGACGGGAGGGGAGGGGGCCCGAGGCGGGGGAGGGCTGCGCTCCCCTCACTTCCCGCGCGCTGTCAGTTAGGCGGGCAGCCGCCACCCGATTGGCCGGCGCCGCGCCGAGGCCCCGCCCCCCTTGGGGGACGTCAATCAGCGCCCCGAGCCCGGCTGTCAGCAGCGCCGTGTGCCGAGCGCGGGAGCCGGGCCGCGGCTGGCGGCAGGGCAGGGGGAGGAGCCGGGCCGGGGGGCGGCGGTTGGGCCGCGGAGGGCCCCGCCCCCGGCGCCGCGCTCCCTCCTCCCTCCTCCCTCCCTCCTCCCTCCTCCCCCGGCCGCCCGGCCCGCGGCTGTCACTCACGGCGGCGGGCCGAGGCCGGCGGCGGAGAGGCGGGCGGCTACGCCACAGCCCCGGCGGCGGCCATTCGTGGAAAAATAGGCCGGGCCGCTCCTCCCCGCTCCGGCTGCCACCGGCCTTCTCCCCGCTACCCCCACCCCGCCCTCCGCCGCCTCCTCCTCCTCCTCCTCCTCCTCCTCCTCCACCTCCTCCTCCTCCTCCTTCTCCTCCCCCCTAGAGCGGCGCCTCGGCGGGGCATTAATGCGGGATGAGCGGTATGTAACCCCCTCCCTCCCGCCCTCCCTCCGCTCCTCCCTCCGCCCTTCGGCCCCCCCCAGCCCGCCCTCCCGCGGGCCCCCCCTTTTTTTATTCCGTGCCCCCCCTTCCTCCCCCCCCCCCCAACCCCTCTTACCCCGGCCTCGCTCCCCCGGCGTCGCCCCCCGCGCCCCCTTTCTTCTCGTCCTCCTGCGTGCCCCCTTTCTTCGGCAGCCCTCCCTCCCGTGCGCATCCCTCCCTCCTTCATTCCTCCTTTCCTCCCTCTTTCCCTCCCATGCACAGCCCTCCTCCTGCCCCCTGAAGCATCGACGGCCACTCAGTGGCCGTCGATGCTTCAGGGGGCAGGAGGAGGAGGAGGGTTGTGGGTGGTTTTCTCCCGCTGTCTCCGGGAGAAGGAAACCAAACCTCCCCTTTCTGGGTGTTAACTCTCCAGCCCCCATGGGTTGGGTTTCAAACCACGTTTCTCAGGACTCGCTCTTTTGTAACGATGGCTTGCGCCGTTGTTTTCCTGGGGAGGTGCGGGCCAGAGGCTGGGAAGCGAAAAGGGATGTGCTCGTGGGGTTTGTTGTTGTAGGAATGGAGGTGAATAATTAACCTGTTACGCTTGATATTTTCTTTTTCTGCAGATCAAAAGAAGGAGGAAACTATGCCCACAGAGGGAGAGAAATCTCCCGAGGCAGAGAATAACAACAATAATAATAAAAAAGGGAAAACTGGAGGCTCGCAGGTAAAGCACGCACACACACACACGAGTAGGGAAGTGCCCAAACTATTAGCATTTAAAATGAAATGTTCAGCTAACAGTGTTTCCTGCTCAGGGCATCTTTCTTTGGGCTGGATGAAACGTAGTTCTTTGGGTGCAATGTTTTTACTGCCTGGACATGTTTTTGATCGTGTTTTACAGCGATCAGATACTTCCCATGTAACCGAGGTCTTTTTTTTTTTTTTAATTTGTCCTTAGTATAGGAAAAAAAAGACTGGAGTGAGGAAGTGGTTGAGGTCCTGGTTGTCACATACTCATTGATAACTGCTGGCCTATACTTACAGATTATTTAAAGAAACATGTACTTCCTTATTCAGAGCTGTATCATTGGTCTTTATACGCAGAAGCATACTTAAGTCTGTTTCCTGTGCAAATCTTAACGCTTACTTCTAGTGATTAATACTCGTACTCTTCTGAATCTGTTCTCTTTTCTCTCCCTATGGATAGGATTCCCAGCCTTCACCTCTTGCTTTGCTAGCAGCCACTTGCAGCAAAATAGGAACTCCTGGTGAGAATCAAGCAACTGGACAGCAGCAGATCATTATAGATCCAAATCAAGGTTTGGTGCAGCTTCAAAATCAGCCGCAACAGTTAGAATTAGTAACAACTCAGCTTGCTGGGAACTCTTGGCAGCTTGTTGCTGCTGCTCCTCCTGCTTCAAAAGAAAATAATGTTGCTCAACAAGGATCTTCTGTTGCCTCAAGCGCAGCAAGTCCCTCCAGTAGTAACAATGGAAGTGCATCTCCTTCAAAAACCAAATCGGGCAATTCTTCTGCAACGACCCCTGGGCAATTTCAAGTCATTCAAGTACAAAATCCAGGTGGTAGTGTCCAATACCAAGTGATTCCACAGATTCAGACAACAGAAGGTCAACAAATTCAAATTAATCCCTCTAGTGCTACTGGTATACAAGATATACAGGGTCAAATTCAGCTTATTCCTGCGGGCAATAATCAAGCTATTCTCACAGCTTCAAACAGGACAGCTTCGGGGAATGTTATTGCTCAAAACTTGGCAAATCAGACGGTCCCGGTCCAAATCAGGCCTGGTGTTTCTATACCGCTGCAACTGCAAACTATTCCTGGTACTCAGGCACAAGTTGTAACAACTTTACCTATAAACATTGGTGGAGTAACCTTAGCATTACCTGTGATAAACAATGTGGCAGCAGGAGGAGGCTCAGGTCAAGTTGGACAGTCTTCGGAAAGTGGAGCTTCCAATGGAAGTCAGCTAGCGTCTACTCCTGTCACTACTGCCTCTGTTAGTTCAATGCCAGATTCTCCTTCCTCATCGTCCACTTCTACAACCACTGCCTCAACATCTCTAACTAGCAGTGACACGTTAGTGAGCTCTGCAGAAGCAGGCCAGTACACGAGCACAGCAGGCAGCAGTTCGGAGCAGACAACTGAAGAACCTCAAACCACCGCGACGGACTCTGAAGGCCAGAGCTCTGGTCAGCTTCAGTCCAATGGACTACAGAACGTACAGGATCAGTCAGGTTCTCTTCAGCAGGTCCAGATTGTAGGTCAGCCTATTCTACAGCAGATCCAGATCCAGCAGCCTCAACAGCAGATTATTCAGGCCATTCCTCCCCAGTCATTTCAGCTCCAGTCAGGCCAAACTATACAGACCATCCAGCAGCAGCCTCTGCAGAATGTTCAGCTGCAGGCAGTAAGTCCGACTCAGGTGCTCATCCGGGCTCCAACTTTAACACCATCGGGGCAGATCAGTTGGCAAACTGTACAGGTTCAGAATCTGCAAAGCCTTTCAAACCTTCAAGTTCAAAATGCTGGGTTGCCCCAACAACTAACCATTACCCCCGTGTCTTCAAGCAGTGGCACAACCATTGCTCAGATTGCACCAGTGGCTGTTGCTGGTACCCCAATCACACTGAATGCTGCCCAGCTTGCTTCAGTACCTAATCTCCAAACAGTAAGTGTTGCCAACCTGGGTGCTGCCGGTGTTCAAGTTCAAGGAGTTCCAGTTACCATTACCAGTGTTGCAGGTGAGTGGTCTGACAAAGTGGTGGGATTTTTTTTTTCTTTTTTACTGTTTCAAGAATAACAGATCATCTTTAACACTTCTATGCTTCTATATTTAATACTTCTATAAGGCTTTTCTTTGGTAATAAACTTGAAACCCCTAACTGTGAGAAAATACCTTATCAATGAATTTCAAATTTCAAAATAGTTGACACTTCTAAACATTGATGAAACTAGTAAAACCCACTCAACTGAAGTAGAACTACTTGTATTTGATAAACTATTTTTCAGTGACCCTTTTCTCCATCTTATTAAAACCTTTCAGGCTTTGGGAGGGAACGTGATACTTGACTACTAGAGCTTTGATATGTTTATTTTATATATAAATTGTATATCATTATATTTCATACTATATATAAAAATATGAAATATAATGATATATAACATAAATATATATTATTATAAGTATATATTTCATATCATATATGAAATAATGATTACATACGTGTGTTTGTATATATATATACAATATATATGTGTGTGTGTATATATATATATACACAATATAATATATAAACAAAAGCCAGCAACACAAAAACTTTTTTCAACCAGGCAATACTCATTTCTGCATAGGGGATGTAGGATGAGGAAGGTGGCAGTATGTGAACTACGAAATCCTGGGTCATGACATGCATTTGTATGTAACTTCATTATACTCTGTACTAGCTCATAAAGCTATTCCCTCAAAAGTCTGAATATTGCAGAGAGATTTGAATGGAGTAAGGTATGCTTACACGCAGCGTTGATCATGTGACTTATTTTAATTTAAAAACAAACAAACCCACTTGTAACCACCTCAGTGCTTGATGATGAACTTCTGACGTGTATTATGAAATGCCTGCGTGGTTATGCTGGCCTATTAGTTGTGGAAAGAGCTGCTAAAAGGTTCTAGGCTGGAATAAAGAACTTACTTCTAAAATAAATTCACTGCAAGGAGTGCAGTGACCCATAAGGGCAACTCTGTATGTAAAACTTGCAAACTTTTAGTATTATAGATAAAATTTGAGGGCCTCTTCGCCAGTTTGATAACTGCTTACAAGAGCTTGGTTTAACTCCGTAAGAGCAAAAGGCTTCTGTTGTATTAGTTTTAATAAAAACTCATATTTACAGTAACTCAACTGTAGTAGTCAGTTTTTAATACAAAACTTTAAGAAAAAATGTTTACTGTCCAGTCAACATGAAAAATGTTAGTATCATATTGACTCTTAATCTGTTTTATATAATCATGTGCTAAGATGAAAAACGTTTAACTGGGCAAGGGATTGTTCAGCTAAACAGAAGTACTTCCAAGGAAACTAAACGTACTTTGACAATGAGAAATTTGCTATTGGGAGAATTTTGTCTGCTACAATGCTCTCCAGCACTTGATGGAACACGGAAATGCTAAGGGTTGGGTTGGATGATGTAAACTTTCCTTACTTAAGGAACGTTACAGTGATGTTAATCAGGGTTATCTGAATTAAAAACTTGACCTTGTGTTTGGCTGTAATAGTTCAAAAATAATTGTAGGCTCAGTGGAGCTGACCAGCTGCTACAACATCTTGCAGTCTAATTTGTCTTGGAAAATTGTCCTTGATGGGAAAGTGCAGGTTGGCTACTGTTAGACAAAAGTGCCTACTTTGGCAGGGGGCAAGGGAATGGAAAGCCTGCTTTGGAAGCAGCTGAGATTTGGGAGTGTGGGAAAAATCTTCCTACGTGCTGTTCTTTTCTGCTTCCCTGCTTACTGATGGCTTACAATTGTGGCAGTTCAGACAAGAAATTCTGAATATCATCTTGCTCAGTTACCTTGTCTGCACCTCTGACTGCATGTGATGTCTTCTGGAGAATAGAGGGATTGAGATTTGTTACTGAGCAAGGGGAATGAGTCAGAAGTATGCTTCTGGAGAAGCCAAGCCTTACTCATAAAGGGTTCATATGTTACCTAAACTTAAACTGTATGACCGCTGAATTCCCCTCCGCCTTCCTCCCCACCCCTATGCCCAGGTAAGCTGCTTCTGTAGGGTTTTTAATTTTATACTAGCAGCAGTGAGTCCATCAATCATTCCTCCATGTATGAGGTACTATTTATGTTCCCCAAGACTTAAGGTTATGGAGATAGAACTTCGAGAATGTGAGAGAGAAATAAAAGAAGGAAATTACAACTTCTCTGCCTCTCCTGTAAAACTTCTGATTGCTATTCCGAGAGCAAAGCAGCATGGAAAGGAGAGCAGAGAGCATGATGTTCAGTCCTTGTGTTAATGCTAGAATAAGTGTTCAAGGAAGAAATGGTTACAAAATAGAAAACTATAAACATGCAAAAGTCTAAACTTTACTTGCCAATTATAAGGGAAAAGTTGTCTTGTTCAGGGCTATTAGTTTCCTCAGATTCACTGTTGTTTGTTTTATTTTAAATTATTTTTGCTCATATTGTTACTGGACATCTCCAAAAAAAATAAACTGCTCAGTTACCTCAACATCTGCAGACTGATATTTCCATTCGCTTTCCTGCAGTACCTGAGCTTGTCAATGTGAACTTTTTTTGTACGTTAATTGAACTCTCCAAAAGTGGATCATTCACTACAAATGAGCAGTGGAAGTAGGTGTTAGAAATAAGGAGTACATAGGATGTCCAGAAAGTGTCAGGGAAGAGATGGAGTGAAGGATTCAACCCATACATTGATTCAGGTGCTCTAGCCTTGTTAGGACAAAAAAAAAAAAAAAAAATGTTTTTGTCCTTTGAGCAAGCTCAACTGATAAAGCCAGCCAAGTTTCAGGGGGAAACAAAAAAAAAAATTGTAATAAGTAGCTGTCGGAAACAACTGTTCTTTTATTTGTGCCATATGTTTTTCATGGACATTGTTTTTTTGTAGTTATTCTTACAAATGGGTAATTTAGGTGCCTTTTTATTAGTTTTTCAGTAATGAAACAAAGCAATAGAACTCTAATTGCAAATAATAAGTTGTGGCTTAAAATTCTTATGGAAATGTTAAGCTATAGAACTATGTTGGGAAAGCCTATTTAGGCATTTTTTGGTCTTCTCTTTTTTTTTTTTTTTTTTTTTTTTTTTTTTGCTTAACAGGTTTTAAGTTCCAATAGAGACAGATCTCACATTGGGAAGAAAAATATTTACATCTTCGAGTAAATGATGTATTTTGGTTTGCTTTTTTATAACCTTTGTTATTCTGCTTCCTGTCCTAAGGTGTGTAGGCTCTACAGTAAACCAAGAAAGATGAAAAAATGTTTGGTGTGCTTTTTCTTTTGTAGTTGTTCAATTTTTAAGTTAAAACCTCAAACAGGTTGCTACTGGTAGGTACCACGCTTTCAGCTGTACATTGTGCGTGGCCAAAAAGGAAGGCAAAAGCAGAGTTCTCCTCATGTCTTTTCATTTTCAGACCCACAGGAGAATTCATTCAGTATCAGTGATGCAGAAGGAAGATAGTTTTTTCTACTGTGAGGGGGACCGAGAGGTGGCACAGATTGCCTGGAGAGGTTGTGGAGTCTCCATGGATGGAGACACTCAAGCCCCGTAGTCCGGGGCAGCCAGCTCAGGTGCCCTTGCTTGAGTGAAGGTTGGACCAGGTGGCCTACAGAGCTTGCTTCCAGCCTGCACCACCCTGTGATTCTGTGAAGCTCTGCAGAGAAGATGTACAAAGTGTCAGTCAGAAGAATAATTGAAAATATAGGGGCAAATGGAGGGGGGTATGAAGAGAATCTGGATTGAGGAGGATAAAGAAACTAAGTGAAGTGCTAATCAAACAATAGACTACCTAAAAGCAGCTGTGTTTACTTTAACATGCAGGGATCTACAAATACCTGCCTGGCTATGAGGCCAGTAACTAGTGTGGACTTTAAACAAGATAATTCTGTACAAAGTAAACTGCGTTTTTTCTGTACTATATGAACTAATTGTTGTTTTATACATGATTCCCCATGGAATGGAATAATCTTTTGTCATTTGGATGTAAGATAGATGGTGACATCCCAAATTTACCCCATATAACCCTGGGGACAAGCAGGTGCTAGATGGTTCTCTTGCCTTTCTTTAAAGCTTCTGCTGTGATAGGTGTAAAATCAAGTTCAAGGATTCCCCTCCCTTCTTAAAATAGGGTAGGTTCTACCTTTTTGAAGCATATTTTTATGCCCTCTTAATTGTCAAGATGTGTTAATTGACAAAAGTGAGTCTGTGGAAGGAACTTGTAATACGAGACGATTCTAAGAAAAATAGAGTTCATAAAACAATTTCCTTTTGGTGGGCTAAAGTTTTTTTTTTTCCCCTCCAACACATTGATCTTGAAGCGTGTTTGCATTAGGAATAGCACAAATTATGAATATTTTTGTGGGTGCTGATGAATATGGAGTGAAATAAAACGTCCAATTTTATTAAGACAAGTTACAGACAAACCATGAATATGCAGCATTTCATTACAATGTAAGGGATTTGTGTACCCCCTGTTCTTACACAGGGGTCTTTAGAAGAGGTAGTAAGCTGCTTTTTCTTTTTTTTTTTTTTTTTTTATCATTTTTGCTCACAGTGGAAATATATTGATTTTTGTCCTCATGGTGGAAACAATGGCTTTTCAGAATTCCCTGTTTCTTATGAAGAAAAAATAGTAATAGATCAGCGTTGTCTACCTCTTGAAATAATTTTGTTATGTGACAATGGTGTTTAGCTCTCCTTATATGGGACATTTTTGTTTTAAAAATAGTGAGAAATATTACTTGTATTGTATACAAGTGTTTGGTCCAAGCTTTGTTAGTTGCTTTAAGCAAGAGTCCCCAGATCCCACCACCTTGCAACTCAAGTGCAAGCCATTTTAACCCATGAGCATTGGCACGGCCTGAATTATGGGGAATCTGGAGTTCATCCACCTAAATAACATGGAAGAATGACTAGTGTTCAGTTTGCAGCCTGGCAATACTGCAGCTGGAGAGTTCTAAGAGTCTTCTGCAGGGATGTGCAGAAGGGGATTCTAAAACGTTGGTAATGACCATGAAGGCCAATACTTAGTATTCTCATTAGGGGACGTCTTAAAATGTAATTGTCCTTCTTTCATACCCTATAGTATATAATATGAGTTACTAAGGCTTTTTTCCTTTTCTTTTTGGCCAGATACTTTCATTGTTCTACTGTTTCTAGTTACACAATTTGCTAGTACCTCCAGGTCTCTTCCTGTCAAGTACTTCTCAAATTTGTCAGCATCCATCTTCAGCTTGTTTTTCAGGCTTTCTCTTCCCTTTGCTTCTTCATTAACTCCTCTTGTGTGAGTCATTAATTCTGACTTGCTGTTCAAATGCTGAAGAGACTGGTAACAAAATGTAAATGTTCTGCTTCAGACTTTGCAAGGGAGTTTAAAGAATTTGTTAAAATGCTTCAAACAGGAATAAAATAATAGTCCCAAACTACATGCATTTAATCTATGAGTCAAAGGAGTTTCTGACTAAATATTTAGGTTTTGACCATGTCTGATACTGACTACATGCAAGAGTAATGGGTATTCTCAGGTACTCTTCCCACCCTTCAATGATCAGCAGCTCAGGTCTTCATGAGTCACAAGTGCTGTATTTTTTTTTTTTAGTACTTAATAATCTCTAGATTACTTTTCTTCCATGGATTTGCTTTTTTTTGAGTCTGTGTAAATTTTTGACATGTTTATTACTTGTCTGCAGTAAATGCAGTGTAAGACATTTTATTTAATGTTCTCAAACCATTCTATTATGAGAAATTAAATTGTTTCACATTTGTACCAGTATTATCTCTGCCATTTTTGATATTATGATAGTTATTGTCGGAAGGTGTTAAGCCTGAAGTCTTAGAATTTTACACTTAAGCCATCAAATGAAAGAAGAAGCATCTTCTTTACAGTGTAATCGGTGGCTCTCCTTGCTCTTGTTGATGCAACAGTGGGTATGTGTAGAATCAGAACTCAATAAGTTGAGTAGCTAAGCAAGGAGAGATGTCTGCATTTGGTGACAAGGTGAAAAGGGTTTAAAATATCCAATGCGTATAGAAGCAAACTGGCTAAGGCAATTACCAGGTGTTGAAGTCAGAGGAGCTAAAGGGTGGTGTCCCTGTGAGGAGGTTTTCTGAACAACATCCAGTGCTTCTGTGGCTGCTCATTGGCAAGTGAGCTGTGGGAAATACCTGGGAAGAAACTAGCTGCAAAGCTATGGAGCCTGCAGTGGAAAAATAGTATGAAGAACTGGGCTATTTTGTGCAAAACCAGAACAAATACAGGAGTTCTGCTTAGTTCTTGCGTTTGTTTTTTTTTTTTTGTTAGTTTGCATTTTGAGACTAGCTGGAAAGTGAATAGCAATTTAGTGTAGTTCTTCCAAAGTCATGAAAGGTCACTCGCAGCTCTTCTCAGGTTGCCTTCAGCTGAGAATTGTTGCAGAATCACAGAGTTCTAAATATTCTAGCACTCACATTCTTTTCAAATGCTTCAGAGTAATTAAAAGTACTTAGTCTTCCAACAACAAAATTACTCTGTTTGTGGGATTTTCTTAAACTGAATTTCAAAACAGTGGCAGAAACAGTTTAACAACAAACTATGCTGGTGACAGCAAACACTTGTCTAGGTGATGGCAGCTTTAAAATCAAGTGTCAATATTCTGTTGTAAACTTGATGTGTAAGGTGTACACAGTCTTCCTTTTCACCTAAGTGGAGAATCACCTGGTAAAAATGCCTCAGTAAAATAAGCCTTTGCCTTGCCTGTCAGTGGCAAGGCATGACAGTTGTTGCTTCCAGGGAAAGGAGGAAGGGGAAGTATTTCAAGTACCAGCTTTGCTCATAATTGCAAGGTGAAACAGGTTTCTAATGAGCCATTTCTATGCTATCAATTTGAAGAATTAGATGCAAGTTCTTAAGCTCTTCAAAGTAGAACATTAGTAAAACTATTTCCCAGTTAGAGTATGTGGTCTTACAAAAACACTTGAGTGTTATGGGTTCTCTAAGAATATCAGTTTTTGCCCTCCCTTCTCTAGTTCCCTGTTGCCAAGAATCAGAATATGTAGAGCAGGAAATCAAAAGGCAGAACTTTCTTGTTCAGCAAATGTCAAGCAAGCACATGTTTATGAGTGATGCTGCACGTCTTCATCACCTTGTTAGTATTTAATTGTTTCTGTTTTTTTTTTAAGAGTGCTTGGATCAATGCTAAGCTAACCTAATTGCTCCCGGAAAGGAGAGAGATTGTAAATATGCTTCCCCCACTCCTGTTTTTAATACCTTCCTCAGTGTAACATGCATTATTTTATGATATACTTAGTTTCATGTGATTTTGGTAGTGGTAGAAGTGAGAAATTCTCACTGTTCTAACATATTAAAAATGTTGGATTATTTCTTACAATCTAACTCACATAATGGGGCATCATGTTCCAAGGTGAATGGTTAATTTTGAGTATGAACAGTATTGTTGAAACACAACTAAACTTCTTAAATGGTTTGCAGTTTGATGGATAAAAGTTAATAAAAGTTTTATTCATATGCTGTAGCGTAGTAGTTGCAACTGCATATGAAAAGTAATTTTCATAATGATTGTTTTGCTCTTGTCATTAAACTTTCATCAAAACAAGCTCCAGACGTCCACAATCTCTTGAGAAGCTTAGCATTTCAACATCTGTGTAGGTTAGTTTGGGGTATCATTTCTTCAGATTTCTGCATTCATCCATTCTTAGAAATGAATAGAGTTTGTGGTATTTAATACTACTGACAGTGGCTAATAGTCATGTACCTTGATCAGCCAGTCTTTAAACCATGTTATCCCAACGTGCATAATTAGTCTTGCTAGACTGGCAGACTAATATCAGTCTTGTGTAAAGAAAACATCCGGTTAATATCCTCCTGCCAAAAGCAACTTGGCACACATCTTAGGTACAAGTCTGGCTTTCCTTAATTATAGAACGGTTTCAGGTGATGTGACCACTCTTGCTTTGATTTTTTTCTGATCTTTTTTCAAAGTTTTTTTTTTGAACTCTAAGAGATATGTGCCTTGTTTGTGTTGTTTCCTTGGCCATTGGGAAGCTACTCTGTGTAAAATATTAAGTTTTTCAATTTGTTCTGAACCAGAAAGGAAGAGCAGGTGATATCAAACATACTTTTTTTTTTTTTTTTTTTTTTTTACAGGAGTGATGATGTTACACAAGAGCTGGCAGAACTGCTAAGGGTTTTGATCTTAGAATTACATGGCCTTTATAAGATATATAGCTCTCTTTTAATCTTGCTAGAGCCATTATTAGGCAAGGACCAGTTGTTTCAGCTTTAATAAACAAATTAATCTTCATCGCTAGCATTTCTTAATTCTGAACAAATTATCAAATGATACGTGACTTAAACAGGAAGTTAGCTGACTTCAAAACTAGGCTGTTGAAATTTTCCATTTTCCAAACTCCTGTGCGTAGCATCATATTTATTTTTATCTCAATCAATATGAAGATAGCACTTCATGTAGCCAAAATGTTTATTTTGAGGACATTTGTAAACCTAGTCAAGTGTGGACTTGAAAGTGTAAAATATGTCAACCATCTGAGCTGTAGTTAAAAGCAAACGAAAAGACAATACTGAAACCTTAGTTTGGGTTTTTGTTTATTTTATTGTTTTTTCTTTCTCCTGTCAGCCTCCTTTCAAGATCAGGCAATCGCTATTTCCATGGTAATATACAGAAGTTGAACTGAGGTGGCTGAAAAACAGACTTCCTAGAAATCCCAGAAAGCAGTATTTTGATTTCTGTATGTCAGAACTGTGTAGGATGTGTATGTAACTTCTTTACTGTTACAGTTTGGGAGGTAGTCAGCTCTTCTAGTCAGGCTGTAGAGACTAATAATCAACAAGGTTCTTGTCTTATCCCCATTTCAAGGTAAAGGGGAAGAGATGGAAGAAAGAACTGAGCCAAGTTCTGTTGTGGCTAAAACCTGTAAAATAACTTGAGAGTTGGGATGGGATGATAGAGTAGAGACAGATGCTCAGTAAAAATAAACTTTAAAAGCTACATTTCTTATATCTACTGCTAGTTCCATGCAGTGCACCTAACATTCAACAGCACGATTGGTAGTTGGATTTTCAGTTATCTATCTGCTCTAAGGTTCAATATACAGGGAGCTACTTACTTTCATCCGCAGAGGAGTGTTCTCAAACACTTATCCTAAATGCACTTTTCTATTTGACCTCTTAATACAGGAGAAAAACATAATTATTTTTTTGAACGGACCTTAGCAGTAAGATAAAGTGTTTTTTGCTGTTTCCAGCTCCTTTAAAATATCTAAAAACTGAACATATTTTATTTCTAATTAAAGCCTATTAAAATCGCAGCAACAATCCCAAACAATTAGTTATTGCCTTGCTTTGACTGAAACCTCTACTTGGTTGTGCAAGGCTAAATTTTGTGAAAATGTAGGTCCATGTCTGTTTCCTTGTATTGTTCCCGTATAGATCTTTTTGTGTTGTATTTGTGAGAGCTCTTTGCAAAGTTTAATAATGAGAAAATAGGCTTTCAATTAAACGTAATACAAGCTGGAAAAAAAATTTGTCTGAAAATACTAAGTTGACTTCAGACTGTCCTAATGCACTTGTGAAAAGCCTTAAATTTTTTGAAGTTATTAAAGTACTTTCATGAAACTCCTTGGTAGTTGTTTTGTTTTTCTGTGTTGCCACTATGATTCTTGCTCAAAAGAAAAAACAATACATTTTTTTTAAGGTGTTTAAAACTCTACAACTTTTTTCTGCCTTAGTCCTCATGCTTCTTAGTAGTATTTTTCACAAAAGCTAAGCTTATTTGTGATGCTGGTTAGCAACTTTTGAACAAACCATCCCATCTGACGTGTGAAGAAAAGTCTCTTGAGGAGAAGATAGATTCCGATGAATATTGTTCAAGTCGGAAACAGGGAAAAATAGAAACTTGCTGCAATGTCCCTGTAGGCAGTAGAAAAGAAATCAATCTACTTGATGCTGCAGTTTGTACTCGAAATTGTAGTAGCATCTGGACACAATGTGTTGTGACAACCGACATTTCCTACAGTAGTTGGTTGGATCCAATTCCTTTCTCTACTCCAAACTGCTCTTCTCTGAACACTGTGTGGGTCCATTGCATCAACCCTTGAAAAGTTCCTATTCTGGGAAATATTTCCCCTGACATATATCATTTCTTTATCAAACCTTTTATAAATTACTACTTCAGGACAAAAGAGAAGTCAGCATTGTCTACATAATGTTTAAGTAGCATCAAATCCCATTGTCTTCTGTGTCAATATTGAAACTCACTGTTGTCTTCACATTATGTTTATTTTTAAAGCGTGATTTTTTCATCTCATTCTTCAGCATGAAACTTTTCCGGCAGGTGATGTTAAAGATCATTTTTTCCAACTATATTGCACTGAGATGTTTAAAATTTAAAATCCTGGCTGATCTTAAATTGTCATTTTTCAAGTGAAATAGTAGGCAATGTTTAAATGTTTGCAAGCTGACTGCAGTTAAAGTATGCAGAGAGGGGAAAGGAGCTGAGACCTCTTTTTTCCCCATTCTTTTCTATCAGTAAGTTATTTAATGGGCAAGTTGGTATGTCAGCTCCAATACTTGTAGAACTTCAAACCTTTGCAGCTTGTTATTACTTTTACTTACATGTCCTCTAGCAATATACACAGAGATGTGGGTGTCAGTTGCAACTATCTCTTTCATTTTTAGAATACATAATTAAACAAGTTTTTGGTTTTTTAACATTAGCCAGTCTGGCTCCATGTACATTTTGCAAAGCATTCCTCAGCTTTTGCAGTAAGGTGTATGATACGGAGATATCTCTCATTAATGCTGACATCTCTGTGACTGCAGAACGCTGGCTGCACAACAGCAACAGGAACTCTGTGTTAATTGTTTTGGGGAACTGAGTGATAGAAACTAGAAGTGTCCTTTTCTTGTCTTAATTTCTCTTCTGTCCAAGATCCTTTTTTTTAAAGCTTTACTCCAGTGACTTCTGTGGATTGTCAAAGTACAGCCTTTTCCACATCCACCATACTTGTCTCAAAGAGTAGTTTTTCATGCTTACTGCATCAGGTGAACAAGAACAGTGTGATAGGAATGCATGTGCAATGTGTAGTAAAAGGAAACTTTTTGATTTAGACTTACCATGGATGACCAAGCCTAATGACAATGATTTTCAGTTGTGGATAGCTCTGTAGCAAAGTCACTTTACAGGAAGGTGTTCCTTAGGTAGCATACATTAGCTTTCGTTGTCATTTGGGTTGTGTTACGGGAGCTCTTATTTTGCAAGATAGCTTTGAAAACTAAAATTGGTATGTATTCTTATGATATTTGGCTTTTTAGGAAGTACTTGAAAATGTTCATGCAAGAAAACACATTAGACTCGTATATACAAGAAAGTATATGTGATGTAACTGTTAAGATGCAGGATTGTGGTTTTCTTTTCAAAATTGGAAGAAAATGTGGTGCTGAAAAACAAAAGATGTGCAATCCTGTATTTTGAGATGTCATTCACTAAATGCTTAAGTGTTTAAGATTAGTGACTAAAATTATATACATATACGTCCTATTTGAGAAGGTCTATAGGACCCTGAGAAGGTCCTTCTATTTGAGAATGTCTATAACATTCTCAATTGTATCTTCATAATCATATATGCAATATTCTAACTAGTGAGAGGCTTCCTGTGCTTGGTTTGCAAAATAAATTCCCTATCAGGTTGCCTTGTGGTTTTGTTTGATGCAGGCTGACATGCAGTGGTTACTATCCAAAAGAAAGAGTACTTATACCTGAGAGAAATAAAATCAAATGCAGTAATTGGTGTCATTGTTACTTTGTGCAGTAGCATATTGTTGTAACTTAAAGTTGTAACCTGACAGCACGTGCAATAAAGTTCAGTGATGATTTTGTTTATCAAGAATGTTTCACAATTTCAGAAATTGTTTCACAATTTCAGAAAATCAGCATTAAAAAGAAATCATGGGAATTTTAAGAAAAACTGTCTTCTACAGGCAGGTGTAAATGTGCAGGGACTGCTTTGACAACTCATCTATAACAACACAGATGAACTGAAGCATGACTTTGTTTATTCCCTCACGTAATGGTTTGTTTAGAATTCTTTCTGAAATCTGTGTTGAAACATGAGAGCTCTTGTTACTGAAAGGCTTGATTATGGATGGTGAAGTATACTGATACTAGGTCTTGTGGTTTGGAGTACATCAGAAAGAAATAATGTTAAGTGATCTCATGATTTTAGCACATTTTTGGAAGGCTTTAAATGATATTTTTATGCCCCTAGTAGCAAGCCATATGGATTATTTTTAATAGTCACTATAAAGTGATGCTAGTCTTTTCTGTTCCTCTATGCGTAACGTTATCTCAACTACTTGGTTTTAAAATCAGCAGTGTGGTGTTTGTTTGTTTGTTTGTTTTTTAATTAAAGCTAAGTTGATAATAGGAAAAAGTACAACAGTGCATTTGAGAAGTTTTAGTTCACCTCATCTGGCTACTAGCACTGATGAGCTCTGGCACCGTGTTGTAGTTTCTATTGCCCTGTTAAAAGTTCTGGGGGACAGCAGAGGCTCTGCTAATTGAATAGATATAGTGCTGGGGCATTATATAGATAAGAAAACTATTCTATGTTTTAGTATTGCTGCATATTTTGGTGTAGGGTGTTGGTCAACGCTCGCCTGAACATGAGCCAGCAGTGTGCCCAGGTGGCCAATAAGGCCAATGGCACCCTGGTTTGTGTCAGGAATAGTGTAGCCAGCAGAACCAGGGAGGTGATCTCCCCTGTACTCAGCTTTGGTGAGGCTGCACCTCGAGTACTGTGCTCAGCTTTGGGCCCCTCACTACAAGAAGGGCATCGAGGCCCTGGAGTGTGCCCAGAGAAGGGCTACAAAGCTGGTGAAGGGCCTGGAGCACGAGGCCTGTGATGAGCAGCTGAGGGAGCTGGGATTGCTTAGTCTGGGAAAGAGGCTCAGGGGAGACCTTATTGCTCTCTACAACTACCTGAAAGGAAGCTGTGGGGAGCTGGGGGTCGGCGTCTTCTCACAGGTAACACAGTGGTAGGACCAGAGGGAATGGCCTCAAGTTGTGCCAGGGGATGTTCAGGTTGGAAATGAGGAGACATTTCTTCACAGAAAGAGCAGTCGGGCACTGGAACGGGTTGCCCAGGGAGGTGGTGTCACCGTCTCTGGGGGTGTTTAAGGAAAGGTTGGACCTGGTGCTTAGGGACATGGCTTAGTGGGTGACATTGGTGGTAGGGTTGGACCAAATGATCTTGGAGGTCTTTTCCAACCTTTATAATTCCATAAGTTAAAAAATAAAAACAGATGAACGTCTTTCTATCTTGGTAGCTACTAATGTGCTAACTTGTTGGGATGCTTTTTCAAAAGTACAAAAAAAATATCATATCTGTACTTCCTCCAGTCATTCTTCTATCTCAATAAGCAAACCTCTATGAATATTGTGTCCTGGATCTTTAAATAAAGCTATTTGTGTGATATTTTTGGAATTTCAGAACCTTCTGTTCTGATCTTGGTTATGTGGAATTCAAGGAAAGGGAGGTTTAAAATAACTCCGTGAGCTTAAAGAACTGAAATGTTGATTCTCTTCCTCTTCACATTAGAAATGTAATAACTGTATTAATGCCATCTGAAAAACAGTCATTTAATTGCTGTTTAACTGAAATCATATGGAGAATGTAACTCTTTGCCTGAGCAACCTTACTTTTGTCATCTTATCTTTTGTATTTTTGCTGTCACCTTTACAGTTACTATGAAGAATTTATACTGAAATGTATTGTTATATCATGTTAAGTAAATAGATAGAGATTATAGCTCAGTAGTATGTATCCTATTCCCCAAGATGCTTATGTGGACCATGCATGTCTTCCTTGGAGAACAAATGAAAAAGATGGGGGAAGGTGTAGGATCAATAAAGTATGTAAGCAGCAGTGCTGGATATTATGAGGAAGTATCAGAAGACCCTTGTGTGGTTGGCTATCTCATGACTTGGACTGAAAGTTGGTTCATATCAAATCAGCACGATATGTTGTGATGTTAGAAATGCTGAACAGGCTTCCACATAAATGCATATTGGTCAGATCAAGCAAGAGTTGTGTGTCAGACATTCATCACTCTAGCAATAGTCATGGAGTAAAAAAATTGTCAATAGATCAATATAAATAAAAATAGATCAATAGATTTGAGTTTTGAGTGCCTCAATTCACATTGTACTGAAAAGGCTTTAGTCTGGCAGCCTGGGAAAAGTTGTGTTGAAGCATTAATGTCAATTAGAGAAAATCTTAGAGAAAAAAGAAAACTGGGAGAAAACAGGATATGGGGCTTTCTTTTTTTTTTTTTTTTTTTTTTTTTTTTTTTTGTCAAATAGGACTTTTGACATGGATGGAGTCATCTCTCTAACAGGCTCTGATGGCAAAGAATAACTTAACGTGCTTGAAAGCACACCTGACTGTGAGAATAGCAGCAGATGCTGCTGTAGGTGTGACTGTAGTACATGATGTATCTTTAGTTTTGCAGTGACAGTCGCTAGACTGCCATCATTTGTAGTGCTCACCCTGTGGATTAAAGGAGTTTACATCTGGGGTCTGTTTAGCACACTGAGAGGAGTTTGTGTCTCTGCAAAAGACTACAAGCAGAGCCAGTTCTTCTTGTTAACTTATTTACCTTTGGCTAACTAAAAACTACAGCTGGTTTTTAACACAAGCAATCACATTAATGTGTTAAGATAAGTATTACATATAACAAAAACAATCAGCCTTCTTTGACGCTAGCTATTCATAGCATTCAGTACTTCAGCAGCTTAATGACCTGACATGGAATTGCCCATGGACCAGCACTTTGGAAGCTCACGTCCTGTTCTGCCACTGCTAGAACCAAGTGTTAGATACTGCTATCTGCCTTTATACCTCACTGTTCTCCTTAACCTATCATATTCTCCTTCAAGAATTCTTGTGAGTGCTTTTCTTTCCTGTTATTAAATAATTTTTTTTTCTAGTATATTCCTATTCTGGAAAGAAAGTCTTTCTTCTAGCCTGGATATATGGAGGCTCTACACTCAAGGTTAATGTTTTAATTCTTTTTCTATGGTTCCTCTGCTTCCAATTCCAGACTCTTTGTAGAAATGTTTTTCTTGTATTACTGTCTGTCTATCCCCAAAATCCTGTGAATTCCAAGTGAGTTTCAATCATTATCACTTCTGGGTTTGCCCTTGTTCGTGTCAAAGAACCAAAAGTACTCGGTATCTGCTGATATTTGTGGCCTGCTAAAGAAAACATGGAATTGGTGTTTGTTTATATCTAGCTGACTTGGGTGCAAATTCCAGAATGAAACCAAGAGTTTACTGGTCAGTGCTTCTAGTGAAAATAACCTGGTACTGACCCAGGCACAACACAGATTTATTCTATTTCCCATAGTGAACTACAGCTTGTTGGATGACAGTCTTGTCACCTTGGGAGGTTCTTCAGTCCTAACCTGTCTGCGTGTATGTGTTGGTGTTTGTAAGGTTTAGTCTATGGGTGTTATCACGGCACTATACAACGTATCCTGCCCAGGCAGATATTGCTCCTTAGCAGTCACACGAATAAAGTAGTTGTTATTTCACACGGTGTTGTATATGAACTCGCTTAGTAACTGGGCAATTTAGGCTTGAGTGTTCTTCTCAGTCTTGTCTGTGTTGATTTCTATTACAGATGCCTGAGAAGTAAGTTTGAGTACCTATTTGAATACCTCTGAATCATATTACCTCTAAGGGATTTCAGAGTTTTAAATTAGTGCTTCAATACTGCAGACTTTCAGGTCTTGGAATATTGAAGTCTGTTCTTGGGAATTCTGGTTGGTCATTACACTCTATCAATAAGTAGGTAGTGTTTCCTCTTATTTTTCATTTGTATGAAGTTTTGAAAATGGCAGTACCTGATGATATTTTTTTACCATACCTGTTACCTGGAGGACTGGTATTCAGTGTTGTCAGACCACAGACATCTTTGTGTCAGAGTGCTTGTCATGTTATTTTCTCAGACCCTATAGTCTATAACTTTTAAAGTAAATATAATACTACCCTACTGCTCAAGAAACTTCACTTCTTACCTAAATGAGAATACTCTTTATTTTGCTTTAATATCAAGATAATTGTCCTGATTTCCTTTGATAAACTTATGCAGTGAAATTGAAGTCTTAATTCACCATGTCAGTCTTTTAATTGTATTTGATTCAATCTGCTTTTCCAGTCTTTTTGAAAACATACTCCCTTCTGCAAAACAAAATGAACAAGCTAGCGAGGCAGAGCTTTAAGGCTGGACCTATGACCCTTCTTTTTTTCTTTTTTTCTTCTTTTTTTTTTGGTGAAAGTTCCTTTGTGGCTTAGTGTTTAGTCGGTACAGATTGTAGAAGTGACTTCTCTGTGTCATAAAATAACTTTCAAAATGAGCTAGTTGAAGTTTTCTGAGTGTAGGTGTGCTTCTGTGTTTTCACTGGCAATAGATTTAACAAAATCTTACACAGAAATATTGTCTTCTCATTTATCTCAGCATTTGGGGCTCGGGGTAGGATTTGTTAAACTAATTCACATTTCTTAATATCATTTGCAGTCTTGTACTGGTCTGGTAACATTAAATTATGTTGAGCAGCACTATCTGAGTTAGCAGGTACATCTTCTTGTAGTAATTCAGAAAAATGGCTAGATTTAATATTTGTTTTATGATTCTTTTTAAGTAGTTTAGTTTTCTATAAACTGCATGAAACTTATTTGTGAAATTACCAAGAAAATGTAAAAACACTGTCTTGTTTTACAGGTCAACAGCAAGGTCAGGACGGAGTAAAAGTACAGCAAGCTACAATAGCTCCTGTTACTGTAGCAGTAGGTGGCATTGCTAATGCAGCGATTGGTGCTGTTAGTCCTGATCAGATAACACAAGTACAGCTGCAACAAGCTCAGCAAGCTTCTGACCAGGAAGCACAACCTGGCAAAAGACTGAGAAGAGTTGCCTGCTCATGTCCTAATTGTAGAGAGGGAGAAGGAAGGTGAGTGTAAACTTTATCAATACATAAGTGTAAATTTTATCAATACGTATTTAGGCATCTTGTCACGGCTTTCCTCATTTGGGCTTGAGATTTTCTTGTACTGTCTATGTTGTTTATTGCTATCCACTAGAAAGTATGTTTATATATTTATTTTCAGAGACTACTAAATTATAACTGTGTCTATTATCATGAAGTATTTTTCCTAAGCCAACTAATAATATTTTAGAATAAGATTACTTAACCAGTTTAAACCTTCTCTTTAGAAGCAGCAATGAGCCAGGAAAAAAGAAGCAACATATCTGCCATATTGAAGGATGTGGAAAAGTTTATGGCAAGACATCTCATCTTCGGGCACATCTGCGCTGGCATACTGGTGAAAGACCATTTGTATGCAACTGGATTTTTTGTGGCAAGCGATTTACAAGGAGCGATGAGTTGCAAAGACATAGAAGAACCCACACAGGTTGGTCAGCCCTCTCTTTATACATAGTACAGTAACTCTGAATCGTAGTAACCATGAATAAATAGTGATATTGAAAATCTCACTCATTAGGGTCTCTCAAAATTACTTTTAAATGTAAATGTAAATGCAGTAACTTGAGACAGTGAAAAGCAGTAGATTTCAGATTTCATTAATGCAAGCTGACTGAGAAATTAAATAAATAAAGATCTGTTCAAATTGTTCTGTACGTATCCTAGAAAGAGACACCATCATCAATGATGTAAGTTAGTTATCAAAATTTGACAATTTTTCTTGAGCACGTAGGATTCGTCATGGATTAGGGGTAGTTCTCCTCACTTAGATTAGCCCCGGCCCTTAAGATTTTTTTTAACCTTGTCCATTCATCAGATTTGGTGGTTTGGGGAAATTCCTTGACATTTCAGGTAAGAATGAATAAAGCAAGATCTCCTAACAGTTCAAATTAGAAAGTTGGACCATTTAGAAACTAAGCTTTGTTAGTCTTCATATTTCTAGCCCAAAGAAGGCTTTATTTTCTTCTCCCCCCTCAAAATTAAAGCTTCACAAGGTAACACTCAAAAGAGGTCTAATGATATTTAAACAGTGTTGGAACATTTAGTATGGTGATTTTTTTTTTCTTGAGTTTGATTTTATACATTCTCATGAGACAGATTCATGGAGCTTTGGGAATCAAATTTGTGTCCACATTCCATTCTTGTAATTGTAATCTAAATAAAAGTGTTTTTTTTAAATGCTATCAAGAGCTTCATTCACTGTTTGTACTTCTGCTACTCTGTCAGATTTATGGAAGTTTAGGAAAATTTTCTGGTGATCGGAAATTCAAACTACTCACCAAATAATCATAGCATAGCAAATGTTTGTTAAGAGCATTTTAACAGTGAAGAGTAGATTGCCAAGAACTTATGACTGTAAAGAACAGACCTGGAAATCAGACAGGTAGAGACGAAAGTATTGTATCCTTTGAAAGATACTTCAAATGTCAAAAAGGAAAGCGTCAGATTTAAATGATTAAACAAAAAGCATTTGGTGCTCTCTTTCACTAACGTTTTGGTTTCATCCTTCTTTTTAAAAAGGTGAAAAGAGATTTGAGTGTCCTGAATGTTCTAAAAGGTTTATGCGAAGTGACCATCTCTCGAAACATGTCAAAACTCATCAGAACAAGAAAGGTGGTGGAACAGCCCTTGCCATAGTTACCTCAGGAGAACTGGACTCTTCAGTTACTGAGGTTCTTGGTTCTCCAAGAATTGTCACTGTTGCTGCCATTTCTCAAGATTCAAACCCAGCAACCCCTAATGTTTCAACAAACATGGAAGAATTCTGAAAGGATAATTTATATGGACGCCTAGTGCTGCACTTAAGTTTACATACCTTTCAGGATATGGAAGTGGGCTGGTAAAGTGGATTACAGAGCAGGAGATCATGTTTTCAGTCTTGACTTCTGTAATTGTTCCAGGCTGGAGGGTCAGCATGGGAAGTGTACACTGGTGCAACAAGACGAAAATTTCAAAAATACAAACAGCGCAAATTGATGTACTGGATAAACAGATGGGGGAATATTATTTCCATACTGTACTTTTTTAGTTATGTGTCTGTATATCATGTAATGATTTTAAATGAACTTTTCCCCTCTCTTTTGGCATTGTATGTTAAAGTGTTTGATATTGTCTGAATTTACAATGTAAAACAGGGTGGACCGTGACTAGAATTAATATCGTTTGATGAAGGTACTTTGTTTTTAATATAAATTTGTAATATTTTCATGAGAACATCTTTTCCCATAAGAAACAGCAAAACTGAATATAGATTGAATGATAGTGAAAATAGTTTAGTTTTTTGCTCAGTCCACAGAACATGTCAGTTTATTTTGGCCGTCTTTTCTCAAGTTTTGGAATTAATCGAATAGCAGCTGGATGATACGTGCTTGCTGCAAAGTGAATCTGAGGTGGACCTCAGATTAATTTTGACCACTACATTATAGTAGTGTGTATAAATGACAATCAGTGAGTTCTAATTCCTCTCTTTCTTTGGAGAGTTAAGGTTATGTAGAATTAGTGTATACAGTAGGAAAGATTAAAGCATAGAAAGATATTAACATATGATTTTACAAAACTAATGGTGTCTTTATGTAGGATAAAGAATGAATACGGCAACTTTTGGGTCAGTTTTTAGTATATTCATATTTTAAAGCATCAGCAGTTCATTTCTAACTCATAGGTAACATGAATCATAAAAATTCAGTCTTAGATATTTATATGTTTTAATTTTGTTAGGATTCATGGAAATCAATCAGAGAATTGTCTCCATGAGTGTTGTAGATCATTCTTCTGTATCATCTTCCTGTAAATACTAGTTTGTTTGTTTTTTTGTGGTTAATGTGATGAGTTCTTTATGCTTTGACTTAATAGCCAAAGAAAAGAATTAATTACCACATTTTAACCAAAAAAGGCATTGTAAGTAAACATTTTCTCTCCTTTCCCCTAAATATTACTGTCTTCATTTTCTCTTCAAAGATATATGTGGGCTGGTAATAAATATCTGTTACCTGACAAATCTTACATTGAGGCTCCAACCACAAAACAAATGGGAAAAGAGGAATATGGTTATCTTTTTATTATGTGACTTTTGATTTTAAAGGTTTGGTTATATTTTCAGTTGAGTCAGATTAATAGGAATATAGAGGAAATGGAAAGCAACAATAACACAAAACTGCATTTCATACGTAAAAACTGCCGTACATAAGAGGAGGAAAGATGGCCAAATATTTCATGCTCAGGATTTTGAATTGTTTCCCATAATCATAAATGTAACCTTTTACACATATAGTCATTTGGTAACAATTCTCATGATCGGTATTTTTAAAATTTATACACCAAAATATTTTTGATGTAACAAAAGGAAGTACAGTGTAAGAAGGTTAAGATTTTTGTTTGTTTTTCCTGCAAATTACAAAGGGAAGAATGTGTTTGGTAACTGTTGGTTTGAGACGCATACCAGATACCTTGTGCATTCTCTCACAAAACATATACTTCTCATCTGAATACTTTATCAATCTTGTGGTGTTTTGTGTATTTTTGAAGCAAGAGAAATACCAATCATTGTTTACACTGTGTACACTTTAGGCCAGCCCTTTGTAGCAAAATATTAAACTGAAGGTATTTTATACTTTCAGTTTACATTTAAAAAAAAAAAAAAAGAAAAAGCTTTGAGATTAAAGAAAAACAATTTTACACTGTGGTTATAAATTTCAAGTTTCTTAAAGCTTTTGTAGACTTGTAACAGTCTTTAAATTTTAGTTGGGTTTTGTACATTATTTTGTATATTTTATTTAAAGTACTCTTAACTGATGTGTCTGGACTTAAAACATCAGACTCAATTAGATGTTACATTTAATACAGATGAACATTAGGTAGTATTAACTGTTAATTTTATTATATAGGAAATGAAATGTCAAATATATATTTTATCATTATGCTTCACAATCAGTGCTATAAATTTCTTTATGCAAAGAAAAAGTTTCTTAATGTTATTACCATGTTTCCTAGAAGTTAACAATTTTTGTAAACTGAAGTTATGAGCATTCTGCACAACCATTTCGTATATAATTTGTTCATGCATACTTACATATGCAGATAGGAAACTGAAGTCATTTTTAATTGACAATGAATCCCTATTGTAGATGTATCAAAATCTAAATCTGGTTGGGTTCCTAGCATCTAAAGTACATTAACTTGTGTTAGCAGGTGCACATTTTACCGATGAAATTAGAAGCATTTTGACAGTCTGTTCTGCATACCATTCTGAATCCACTTTTCTGTCTTAAAAGGATCGTAAATTTCAACGTCCTTTATTTGACTCAGTGGGATATAGCTGTTGTAAGTAATAGGGCACAGATGTGCAGTAGTATCTTGTTTAATGGCATTTCACTGTTCATTCCCTTTGCCACCGTTAAAAAATTTGCTTTATTGTAATTATCAGTGCAAAGTGTATTTACCATGGTAGAACTCCAGTGTTAGACTAGTTTTTTTCTTACGATATACTTTTTTTTGGTTAGGTTTGTGTATGTGTTGCCGATTACATTAGAAATTGGTGTTAAGTCATTATTTATCACATTCTTTCATGAGAGCAGTAATAAAAGTGTGTAATCTAGGAGAAAAAGTTAATTTGTCAGAGTTAGGTAAGCATGATGTTTAGGTCCTATTTTTCAATTTTATAACTGTTTTATTGCAACAATATTTGTATTTAAGTCTTCATTTTAATGCCTTGTGGTGTTTTTTTATGCATGTCACTGAATTGTCATCCCGCAAGAATTGATGTGCAGCATAGGGTATTAAATCTACATAATGATTTTGAAACAGAAAAATAGTTGATGGTAAAAAATGTAAATGTTTTGCAAAAAAAAAAATCCTTATAAAAAGTTTTGTAGTAATATTTCACTTGTAAATTTTTCTAAGAAAAAAAATGGAAAAGGAAAAAAATTAGTAACATTTCCCCACATCTAGAATTTAGAACTTAATTCTGCCAGCAAAGCCTGTAAGGCACTAATCTGACACTTTTACAATGCTGATTTGTATTTTTTTTTTTTGGTGGGTTTGGAACTAAAATCATGTACAAGTTGTTGCCTGCAATAACATTTTGCAAGTAACCTATTAAAATTCCCTTGAGTTTAAAAGGTTTCTTCATTTAATTACTTATAAAGCAGCAATGAATTATGTTTGAATGATAATCTGTTCATCAAGAAGAACACTAGAAAGCAAACGCTTCTCAATGGGGAAAGCTTGGCAGCAGCTTCTGGATTTGTGTAATTAAGACCTGCACTTGCTGGTCAGCGTTTCCCAACTGGCAGGCTCCCAGCAGGGAATTAAAACAGCAGATTCTAGCTCAGCATGGACATCATGGATTCGGTTGGGTTTGGTCAGGTCTTGGGAATGGAAGTTAGTTATTCCTGACAATATTGAAGGAGCAACTGAAGGAAAAACTTCGCTAACATAAGGAATAGGAACACCCACCCACTGTGTGCACACAAAATTTAAAAATTGTAGGGAGAAGTAAATAATAGAAGTGTCATGATTGTCTTGCAGACAGGAAATGAACAGAATGAAACAATGGAAAGCTGAATGAACCTACTTCAACTTGTATAAACTATACTAAGCTTTTCTTCTTAGTAAAATGTAAATGAGCTCCTGCATTGTCTTGTACTTAAATAACTTTGATCTCATACCAAACTGCTAATTATAGAAGTATACTAAATGCTAGGGCTTTTTTATACTAACAGATTTTTTTTTATTTTTATTTTTTGGCAAGCCATCAAAAAGTATGGTACTTGTGAAGAGAATAAGTAGTAGTATTTCACAGAGGAAGAAATAAATACCAGGAAAACAACTTGCTTCTTCCATCTTCCAAAAGAAGATGGAATTGAAAATTTGTGACTTCTAGTACTGCAGGAAAGAATCATCTTTCCTCTCTTCTAATTCAGTCCTAAATTATTTTTATTATGTTTGAGGAACAACCTATTTAACATCTATTCGAATGCAATGATTATCAAACAACCTTACTAACTGAAGTAAAAAATATGTCATAATTCAAAGTAGTTTCATCTGACCAACTAAAATGCTTTAATTACCCAGATTTTAATATTGTGGTACTTTTTTTTTTTTAATTGTTTTCAAGTAGCATTTTCTAGATTAATTATAAGAAATTAGTTCTCCACTTAGCTATTGTTGTGGTATAATATCAGATGTAACAATTTAACACCAGAAATTAAGGATGAGTATGCATATTTCATTTTACCCTTTTGGTATTTTAAGCGTGATCTACTTTGTGAAACAGAATATAATGCTAAATAGAGCAGTTTATACTGCAGTTTTAAAGTACATTCAATACCATTACTCTAACTTTCTGAAATTATTTTTATATTTTATTAAATAGAAATTAATAAATTAATGCAGCTAGGTAGCAAATACTGAAGTGACTTTTTTCAGGTGTAAAATTCATATTTAATTCATATTAAGCTTCTTGATGTCACTTTCATTTCCTTATGCTTTCCATGTCCCTGTTTTCCATCCTTTTTTCCTTTCTCCCAAACTACATGCATTATTTCCCAATATTCTGAGCCTTGCAAAAGCTGGGGAGACCAATGGCTACTATATGCTATCCTTGCTCAAATAACTTTCCAAGGGAGAGGACAGCAAGATACATTTTTCTAGCAGAACTGCTAGAAGACATAGAGTCATAGAATGGCTTGGGTTGGAAGCGACCTCGAAGATCGTCTAACTCCAATCCCAAAAAAGCCATTGGCAGTGGCTGGATTGGTGATGTAACATACCGATAGGAACATGACTAAGGGCATTTTCTTTTTTTTTTTTTTGTTTTTTCTTTTAAGGTAGATCGGTAACCCCCAGCACTTTGGGATTTGGCTCCACATGCCTGTCCATAATGGAAGTGATTTAATGTTAACAAAAATGTCAAAAGATCCCTCATGTTGCCATGGAATTATCTGTCCTCTGAAAGTATTTGGGATAGATGTAAAATTCACAAAGAATTTTAACAGGCTATGCTATTTGGAAATTTTTAAGTCTTTTTGGTTTGTTGTTAGTACATATTTTATTTATTTGTTTGTTTTCTGGTTTGTTCTAAACCAGGATAAAAAAAGTTCTTACTTCCAAAGACGAGGAAACGAGCATTTCTTTCACATAGTGCAGCACTAAGTAGCAGTGCTCAATCTAATAAACTTTGTAAATTTTAGACTAGAAGCTTTGCCTGTAATTTCTACTTTGATCAATGGAAAATGTCTAGCTGTGAACCATTAATAATGTCTTCCAATAATGGTTTTTAACTTGACTTTTCATTAAAAATAATATACAGAAATCATGTCAACTTTTAAACTTTCCCCTAGGAAGAAACCCATTCAGTTCTAAAATTAAGGATCCCAGAGACCATAAATATTCAGAGCTTTCTTTGTCTCTACCAGCAATATGTCCTACAGCTTTTCTAGATTTTTTTACTTTCTCTGACATCTCTACCCTACATTGTATCCTAGCCCAAGGTTTCCATTAAATACCTTCAGATATGTCTTATAGTTAATTAAAAAAAAAAAAATGCCATTGCCACAACAACAGAAAATGTTACAGGCTTTGTGCCACTTGGAATATTAGAAAGTCATTAAATCCTGCCAAAATGTCTTACTCAGCAGAAGGAAGTTTGCAGAGGTATTGGAACTTCTAAGCAATCTCACTCAAAAACTTGCAAATTGCACCATTCTTACTGTGTTCTCAAATGCCACAGCCTGTTATCTTCATAAACTACTACTTGCTAAAATCATCATAGAAACACATAAACTTAACAAAAGAATGGCCCATCTTAAATAGTTATGTTGGCAAACTTTTTTGGAAAGTATTTATTAGTTGAACAACGTCTTTATGTTACCCAACGTTATAGAAGCATATTCCAGGGCAGAGTTTAAAACAGAGCATAAATTTGCAGGGCAGGATGTGTTCCTAAAAAAAAATGTTTGTACTGCTGATCTGAAACCTGGCTAAGTGTTAATTTTTAAGCTAGTTTAAGTTCAATACATAGCTTTATGGCAGTTTTTTACATTTTAAAAGAAAGTTTTGGGAACCCAATTTCAAAGTTGGCTGACCTTTTAGTGTTGACACATTTGTCAAAATTTTGGAAGATTTTTAAAACACCTAAAATCAAGCATTAAGAGAAGCATGCTCTCTGTAGACCTGGGCATATACAGGTTTGATTGTTTTTTGTTGTTTGTTTGTTTTGTTGGTTTGTTTGTTTGTTTGTTTTTAATATAACTGAAATTATGAGGTATTGATTTATTTTCACAGCCATTCTTTCAATCTGCTAAATTCAACTATTGCTAATGGGTAAGATGCGTGTAAGTGATGTGTGTGCATCTTCAGAAGCTACGAGTGGTTTTTATGTTTGTCTACCAGCAAGCATTCAAAATAGCCTCCTCTTTATAATTTGTTTCAGTCAATTCTACTTCAACCTTACAAATACACCTCTGCTTACAGTTTTAAAAACCTAGGGAACTAATACATAAAATTACAGGTTAGTGGAACAAAACCAAGAAAGTGATAAGCAAACCAGTGAATTAACTTTTCAGGCACATATTTTATCATGTTTACTCTGACCTCTTAGGCATGGCACATTTTTGTCACTTTCTTTTACCAGTTCATAACAGGAAACTTCCATAACTAGACATGGGAAAAGTGGTTGTTTTTTAGAGGTAGAAACACTTGGCTTGTGTACGTTTTTCCCCTAAAGCCTTAGGTTTTTATTTGAAGCCATTATTAAAGTACGCTGCCACTTTCCACTATTGCTAAAGGTGTTTAGTACAGGCTAGCAAAGGAAAAAGATGTCAAGTAATTAACTAACTGAAGGAGTCAAGAATTACTTTATAATGGGATGAGAGGGATGATAAAATATATAACTAGCAGAAGAAGGATAGTAAAAGAGTACATTACAAAACAGGAGACTAAAGATAATTATAGGGATAAACCTGAATGGGATATAAAATGATCATAGAGGAGTAGGAAAAGTAGCAGATCCCATTTGGAGCTATAAGGAAATGGCTAATACGTAGGATTGTCCCTTTGCAGATGCTTTTTTATGCTTTTTTTTTTTACGTCCCTTTTTTATGCTTTTAAATTTTGAAAAAACACTGCTCATGCACATGGCACAGGCAGCTTCTTTCTATCTTGATGAGAAGCAGAAGTCTTAGATTCAGTACTAAAAGTTCTGTAAAACTGGAAAGTGCATCCCTAAACTGCTGGATTTCCACTGGAATACATTGGAAGTAGAGTCCTCTGGGAGCTGTGCGTGGGCATAGTAAATGTCAGTCATCCAGGATCTGTTACCATCTGTTTACGTTAAGACAGGCTTAATTTTTACACTGTCATAAAACAGAAAGATTCTTCTACTTACAGTGAAAGATAAATAAATAAATAAATAGATAGATAGATAAACCAGCTTTTTTTCCTCTCCTCTTTCATAGCAGCATGTAACTACTCAGAAATCAAGTCAGTAGCCTTGATGGAATAAAAATACTCCTGTTTAAATAGCAAGAGCTTAAGACATGAAATAGCAATACATTTAAGATCCCATTCTTAAATATGGGCAGAACTGTCCATACAGTGTCTTCCAACATCGACATACTGAAATAGTTCAAGTGATGTAATTCAGATGTCTCATGGTCATTATGGCTTTCATGTCGAGTACAATTCATGCTTCCATGTTACCATTTATAAATTTCACTTCTGTTGAACTAGAGATATGAAACCTTTTCTGAAAGTGATACTGAGACCTTTGGGTAGCCTTGTCTTTTTGTACTTCAAATTCAAAACTAGTGTGCCATTGTGAATCACCTAGAAACCACTCTGATTGCTATGTATTATTGCTATCTAGCCAGTAATAATGACTGATTGCACCTTTGTTCTTCCCTTAGTTATGACTGTGCTATAGCCTCTATCTTTGGTTTTAGCACAGTATTCTGTTACCATGCTATTGGAATAAAAGATTTTTTAAGATCTTAACTGCTCATTTAAGAATGTTAGTACTTACTAGATTGTTTTCTAATTAATCAGTGGTAGCCAACTGATCATCCAGGAGAACAAATATGAAGCGTTCTCTGGAGAGCACTGAAGTATATCACAAGAAAATATATAAAAAGACATTATCAGCAAAAATGCTAAATTTAGTCCTCTCTCTACCTGATCACTTCCTTTCTTTTTAAGTTCTGCTTGTAGCCTACAGGAAAGAGAAAAAAAAAAAATGACTGAAACAAATATTTATTGCAAACAACTGCCAGTTGAACAGCAGTGATATGCTGAAGAAAAACAGAAGTGAAATTTAGTGGGCAAAATGGTAACAGATCTCAAATTTGTCACAAGATCAGAGAAGGAATTGGGGGGATTACCTTTTTGTCATATTGAAGAAAAAAAAAAAAGTAAATTCCTGTATCACAACAATCCATGTAATCTCTTAGTTGAACTAGCCACCACAAATATTCTATACAAAGGAATTCATTATAAGGGTCAGAAATAGCTTTTTATGAAGGTACTAATCTTTTTCATCTCAAACAACAAAAGATCAACTGCTTCACTGAGACCTTAGAGATCATTATCTATCTCCTGTACATCAAGTCAACTCTCTCCTCGTGTCCCTCAAGACTTAAGATTATAAATTCAAAATACCATTGAATTTGTTAGTTGTCTGTTAATTTTCCTTCTGACTATCCAACTGAGAGATTCAAATGTTCTCTCTACATACCTTGCTGAATATCTATTCATCATGCTACAGCTGCTATAGCTGCCTTTGGTTAAAGCTTTCAACTATACTTGCCAAATAGCACTGCAAGACCTTCAGCTTTGCTGAACTGTTTCAGACAAGATTTAAGGAAATGAATTGACAGCAAAGAATAAGGAGAATAAAACTTGGGGACATTTCCTGTCAGTCATTGAGGTTACAGAAGTCAGGAAACTTAGGGCCAATCTTTTGGATTTTTATCCCTTGTTTAGTGGTAGAATTATCTTCTTCACTGCAGTTATTTCTCCCATGGACATGGGGAAATTACTTGCCTTCAAAAGACAGATAGATGAAGCTTTTTCACAAGTGCCCATTTAAGCCTGTAGACTGTTCTGAAAGGTTTGTCTGCAGGGAAGCAAGCCTTGAAAACCTCTGCACTTATCCAGGACAGTTATTTTTTTCTACCACTGTGTGATTCCAGAAAGGAAAAGCAGATCAAGCCTGGCAGTGAGGAGCTATACTGTACAGATCGATAGCTCCAAAGAGCTAGAGGAGTTGAAAGCAAATGATTCTCTTGCTGTTTCCTTGAAAAAGCTGGAAAGTGCTCCAAAAGTTTGTTATGTGCTAAATGTTGATCAAATGAAGCATGAAGAGCTTGAAATGGATGGCATGGGTGAGAGCCCAACTCCAAGCTCTAGGAACACTGCTGGCCCCTGCAGAGGGGGAAGCAATCCCTTTGTACAGATAGAGTTTCTTTTCACAGAAAAGAAAGCAAGGGAGGAAATTTAACGTCCCCTGTACTGCAGAAGAATTGGAGAAAAGAAAAAAAAAAAAAAAAAATCATCCAGGGGCTTAACTGTTTCTTTCACAAAATAAGAAAGAAGAACAGCTCCAAGGATCTGTTGGGCAGCAGCCCGACGTGCAGTGGAGGCATTACCTCAGAACTTGTGCTCAACTTTCCAGAGTGCTTCATAAGGGTCAGAGCAAGGCTTTGAACAGTCAGATCTTGGCTCACATACATACAGGTGCTGGTTTCTAAGTTATGTTGGGAGTAGAGTTCAACTCCTGCTCATTATTTTGTTTCTCCTAGGTTCTACCTGTGTTTGAAAGCCCATCGTGATCATGGAGGTCTTCTGGTTATTGCTGCTTTAGTTACATGGTGCAAACCAGCTTTTGCTGTGATGAGAAGCCATTTCCAGAGGTTCTCTGCAGCCTGGCTGACCAGCAGCTTGGCTGAACACCCTAAAAGCAGAAAGAGGAGCAAGCAGCTGCTAGGTGCAAACCTCGGAGGGAAATCACTGTCACTCACTAAATAAAGCCGGCTTTCTTTGCAGCTGACATAATGGATGTTTTTCTTGAACATCAACAAATTTTTGCTTTCAGTGGGTTGAAAACAGATAGTCTTCAAATAGGGATATGTTGTTTGTGCTTAACTGGGCAGCTCTAGCAGCTGTAAAGTTGTGAAGGCAACCACTGGTGCCTTCTCCTTCTTCTTTCTGCAAAAATAAAAATGCCAGCCAAAGAGCAGCTTGAAATTGCAGTAGGATGCAGGGGGAGCCCCGGAGAGCACGGGAGGGAAGCGGGGAGCTGCGGTGGGTCAGGCTCCCAGCTCCCACCCGCCGGGGGCTTACCAGACGGTTTGGCAAACCTTTTCCCCAGGGGACGGGGAGGCGAGGAAGGGGACGGGGAGGCAGTGACAGGGAGAGCGTGCTATGTATAGGCGCCGAGCTATAGGTGCCGTCAATTAGCACGGATTCCTCCAAACCCGGCAGCTCCGTCCGTGCGCCCCCTCCCTCCATCCCCGCCCCGGGGGCTGCCGCGGGCGGAGCGAAAGGGGGGAGGACCGGAGGAGGCAGGGGAAGGACCGGAGGAAGCAGGGGAGCCTCGGGGCCGGCCGCTGCCTGCTTCTAACCCTGGTCCAGAGGATGCTTCTTGGCCCCCTCCATCACCTCTGTGGGAGGGAGCAGCGGGTTGCTCTCCCGAGAGGCTGGAGGGCTCAGCGGCGGGCAGCGGACGCGGTGAGGATGTCGCCCCTCGGGGAAATTTAGTTTCAGCACGAAACAATAACAACAAAAGCGCATGGTTCTCGGTTTGTATGGATTTTGGTGTTGTTTTGGTTTTGACTCGAGGGGAGGGGTTGAGAGAAAGAAGAGAGGGAGGAAGCTTGGGAATCAGCTCTTCGTGTAACCCTCACTGCATCCGCAGCTCTTCCCAGATAAGTGGAACATATTTTAAGAATAACTTGGTGGTACCAACGAAGGGGTGGAAATGCTGGTGCTTGCGGTGGCAGTCGTTCTCTTGTCTCTCCCTCCTTCTGTTCAATGTATGTGTCTCTGAATGCTTTCTGTGCCATTTACTTTGACAAATATCATTGATTTCTTCTTCACTATGCTGCCTCTGTACCGTATGTGCTGCAAATTAGGAATGTAATAACTGTGTAAAGTGTCCTGGTTAAAAGGCTTTGTGGCAAATCAGTTGTTTTTATGAACAGTGTCATTGGGAAAACCTGCAGAAACTTTGTGCTTGGCTCCCCTTCTTCCCCCTCCCTTCACTGATGAAGTGATGCTTGTGCTACAGCCAATTTGTCTGGTGTTTGTACTTCTGGTTGCTGATCTATCCCAGGAGCAGGTTAGCCTTTCTTGAAAGAATTATTCCTCTGCTAAGGAGCTGTCTCAGTCCCTCAACACTCTGCCTGATAGCATTCTGTGGGCTGTAACCTAACCAGAAGGGTCACTTAATGCTATACACACTTGTTGGTATGATGGAGTGAATGACCTCTTGTCAGCATGGTCCCAGGCTGTGCTCAGATTAGCCACTTCTCAGTTATCATTTTTAACTTTTTCAGATAGGTTAAAAGTGTTTTGCTTCAATTAATATTCAGGTTCTGAGCAAGCTGCGGCATTCACAGTAACTTGCAGAGCTGCCAAGCCATAAATACAGAGTCCTGGCAGACAAGATTTTTAAGAGTTTGTTTGTTTGTGGACATATATTTGTAACTTATGGTGAGATTATGCTGTTGGAAACCTTCGATCACACTAATTTAAGGAGGAGCCATATGCATGTGCATATAGAGCTGATCAGAATTTAGTCTGTGGCAGGCAGTTTTATCTCATGTCCTAAATAAAATGCAACCTCGCTGGTATCTGAAGGTGAGCCTCTTTTTCTGTATCTACTACCTACACAGTAGATTTTGCTTGCTTCCATCTGGGATGATGAGAACAATACATCATCTTGAGAGCAGGAACAGTATAGATGACTATATGCAGCTATGTATATTAAAATATGATCACGGTGAAAAGTGGTATGGAATCTCCACAGACAGTTTTCAAAATATGATTTGCTTGGTCATATGTCCAAGCTTGGAGGCTTGGAAAAGGCTAGCACACATCTATAGAGATGCTGGAAAAGGTTTAAGAGAACAACCTAACTCTAGGCATATACATGTGCTCACGTAATATAGGTGTTCTGGAAAGCATTCCTTGAACTCACAACTCATCTATTTTTCTTCCTGTGCTCAGTCCAAACAAAGCCTGCTGAGACTTTGACTTCTGTGATGGCTGAAAAGTTGAAGAGCTCTGATGGCTAGCTGAGGCTCTCCTCATCTCATTTATTCTTGTCTAAGTGGTAGTACAACTGCTATCATCAGACTGATAACCTGCATCTTACTTCCTTCAGATGTCTCGTGAGCTGACACAGAGCTGTCTGTGCTATGAGGAAGACCACAGAGTGCCTTGGAACGGAGAGCAGCAGAAAGGACCTCCAGTTCAGGGACCTGTCTCAAACACCACTTGAGCATACAGTAGTTTTTATAGAAGAGGTATTTATAGCCACATGCTTGTAATAAAGCAGCAAAGACACCAGATAGAACTGATGAAAGATAACTCTTAAGAAAGGAAAAGCATAGTCTTGTAAAAATGTAGCTACTCTGTTCTCTTAGATGCTCATCAGAGAAGGCTTGTTGCTGGAGGCTTAGTTCTGTGCAGCAAGTCACTCTTATTTTCTTTGTTGCTTTTCATAAAATGGATGTGACTGCTGTCATCTGAATTGTTTACAGCATGAAATATACGTTCTTTCCTGTGCTCAGGTCTGTGGAGCCATCCTCGATGTAATGATAGGTGGTGTACTTCTTGTCCAGTGCATGTCATTGTGAAACATGAGTGATGAGTCACTTCCCTGGTGGGCAGTAATGACTAACTGCTGCTCATTCAGGAGCAATGAAATAGCTGCTGGTGTGGTAGCATCGCTAGGTGCCTATGGAATCATCACCACAAATCAGCTCTCTGCTGACTACATGATGTAAAAACAGTGTATGTCGTCACATGATTGAAGGTCTTTACACCTGATGAAGGAGGAAAGCTCATAAGTAAGAAGTTAATAATATGGAGGGAAAATAGTATCATACCAGATTTCCCCAAATTGTGTTGCTTCTGAAATGGAAATCATGGATTTCTATACAGCTCCTAAACTTGTTTTATGAGAGTTACTAGGATTAAGATATAAAAGCAAGTATTTGCATGAGATTTTTCTTAAAGAGTAAGGCACAAGAAATTCTGTGCAATGTATGTGCAATTTCTTTTAGTGTAATTAGTCTTAAAGTTGCATAAAAAGCTCTTGCTTTATTAACAATGCTGTCTAATAGTCATACGAGAATAGATCTAGATAATATATATATGTATATTTGTTCTGTAAAAGTTCTGGAATTACATAAAATGTTTCATTTTGAAGTGTAGCGGACTCTACTTAAATATTTCCAAGAAAAGAAAAAAAAAGGTAATTTGAGGTAATTTAAGTCAGGCTTCTATTTGTGCAAGAAAAATTACCCTAACGTTGCATTCAAAGCTCTGTTTTAAACTGACAGTAAATTTACATTTAATGCAAAGAAGCAGTGTCATTGATGTAAAAACATCGTGCATTTCTTTCCTGATTTGGAGTCATGCCTGTGGTCCTGACCTCAATTATCTGGAACTTTTTTTTTTTTTTTTTTTTTTTACTTTTTCCCCCTCAAAATTTTGAGAAGTGTTGGCTTGTCAAAAACAAACAAACAAATATACCAACACCATATTTTTAAATGGGAATACTCTAGTTCTGAGTCCATTTTTGTAATTACAGATCCAGGATCAAATCTTGAATTGAGGAAGAGACCGACATTCAGTGTTTTGTTGTGCATAGTTGAAATGCAGGAAACCCAAGTTTAAGAACAGGACAGCCAAACAGGTTTCAGAGAACTGTTTTAGTTGTGTCTCCTACATTCCTATGAAAAAATGATGTTTCCAGAAGGGAATAAATGTATGCCATTTATGCCACAATATTACAAATGCTGTGTATAAATACTGATGACAATGACAAAAAAAAATAAAATAATATTTGTCTCCTTTCTGCTTTTTAGTACCCTTGTTATCAGTATTCACATTTTAGGCTGGTCATTATCTCAGCAGTTTGAGAGGAAGTGATGGTTCCCTCCTGATTTTGAGAGACATTGGCTATGAATAGGAGTGGTGATGGAATTGCAACTCCCCTGCTGGGAATGAAATCTCTTCCTGATTGAAGCCCATGACAAAGCTTCCATCAGCTTCAAAGGAGAAAGATCTCAAGCACAGCAACTTGAATGCCTCTGAAATCCACTGTTGAGTAATTTAGAAAGGTCAAGGTTTTTTTGAAGGAAGAGAAAAAGAATGAGAGTTAAACCATGCATAGTGTAAAGAAAAGAAAAAAGAGGAAGTTGTTAGATTTAGCAATGAACTGTGAATTTATCTATATTTATTAAGGAAGCTGATTTTTTTGAAAGCTAATATAGGCATTCATCTGGCTTAGATATGCCTGGTTAAACTGTGAATGGGATTATTTCTCCCTTGGTTTGATGTCATGGAAATAAATATCTAAGATTTGGTTGTCATAAACTGTATTTATAGTGAAATTGTGTCTGTTTTCTTAACTAACTCACTCCGCAGAGAGAAGCCAAAATTTCCCAGCAGTAGCACCTTGCTAAAACTCTTAAATACCTCATGATTGCCATTCTTCATGTGCTGCTCATCTGTGTTGCAAAGAAATGTAAAGGCTTCAGGAAAAAGAAAAAAAAAAAGCATACAAAGCATACAAATATTTAAAATGTTTTGGAGAGAGACTAAACAAGAAATAAAATCTTAGGTTTTAACATGAACTTAGTACTTGTTCAGTGTATACACAAGAAGTTTAGCCTTGATATCTAAATCTAGTCTCTCAATTGCAGTAACATGCTCTGGCTTTGGATGTCAGCGACTGGGGGGGGGAGGGGGGAGTGGGTTTAGTTTCTCTTTTCCTTACTGGAGCAAAGCAAAACTGACTAATGAATTAGGGAGGTTTAAGGGAGTATAACTTCCTAAATAATGCTACAAAGGAACTCATTAAATCAATGCCTCTTCAGAGTCCATAGGGAGTATAACACAAGTCTAAGGCATGCCGTCTCTATGAGCAAGGTGCTTGGGAAAGCTCAGCAGACCAAGCTATGAAGGGCTGAAATGTACCTAGGGCCAGAAAAGCTCCTGTGCCATATGAGGCCTCCCATGTCCAAGTTCTCATTTCAGGACAGATTTTATTTTATTTGGTTTCTTCACAGGGAGGGTCCCTCTGTCAAGGGTCTATAGGGTGGTGGCCAAGGACACCATCAAGAACTGAACAGCAGCTGAGGAGGAGAGCTGTGGACATCCATTCCTTGAGGAAGGATGGAGGCTGGGCCCAGGAACTGGCCCTAATGACAGATCTTAACAAGGCTTTCAAGAGACAAAGACTATACTAAAAGCAGGGCTCCTCTGCTCTGAAACATCTGGCAGTGCTTAGGTGGAGGCTTGGAAAGTGGAGTGTGAGCTGAAGAAATACTTTGTAAGGGCCTCATAAATTAAGGGGTGCTGGTTAAAACAGATCAATGGAAGCACCATGCTGCTCATTCCAGCTGCTTTAACTCGTATTTTGCTTTCTTGCTTACCCATCACAGTCAAGCAATAATTGCAAAGCAATAGGTACAACAAGGCTGCTCTGGAGCAATTCATGTCTTTGCTATCAAAGCAAACAAAACTAAACATTAAAAGTGAACCCTGAGTTTGTAACTGCTTGTGCATGAGCAAACTAGCTTATTGCTCCTTACTGCTTCTCTTCCTGTTTATTTTTCATATTCTTGTTTCTAAATTATTCCTACACAGAGGAGTAAATGGAACACACTATGGATGTAGCAGAATACCTGTAGGTGTACTAAACCCTGAGGCTGAGTTCATGGGAAGGGAATCACATCCTTGAATTCTGTAATTCAAAAGTTACTTGTCATTATTGATTTTGGCAATGAAATACTTTGAGCCTTATGAAGAACTATTGTGACTAGAACCCGTACACTGATGAAGACATTCCTCCAAGAAACCCACTGGGAAGCTGGTGCAAAGTTATAATTAATCTGTCTATGATTTGGACCTGGGTCAGTGAAATATTTTGATTTAAACATGTTTAATTTTAATTTTAAACATGAAAAATAGTAATATCAAGTTTCTACATGATGTTCTGAGCAGAGCTCTGTAATAGCATGTTTTAAGAAACAATGTGGAGAGAAGTTTGGGGAATGTTTTTTGTAGGGAACGAAGGTAAAGGATTTAAAATAAATGAACTTGAACTGCAACAAATTTCATAATTAGTGCTATGCATTTGCACCATGTAAAAATGTATGTTTATAAAGGACTTAACACGTGTACCTATTTATCAGAGATCATTTTAAATATGAGCCCCTAGCCTGCAAATATGCTAGATTCAGCTAGTATATATTAGTGGCTGTTAAACCATGGAAAACCAGGTTTGGGCTATTCTCAGGACTTGCTTCTCCTGTTAGAAATACTGGGTTAGTGGATATAGGACTTTGCAGGTTCCTGTCTCCCACCACTCTGTTTGCTTTTTAGGGAGGAGAGAGGGAAATAGGAGAGAGATGAGAAAAATGGAGTTAATGTCTTGTGGGTTACTGAAGCTGCTTCATATCATTTTCAGCAGACTGATAAGCAGTGCTGTCCCAAAACAGTATTTCCATCTACAACACTATTTGACTGAGATTGAAGTGTGTATTTATGTTGACAGAATAAAGAAAACATTAAGTTTATTATGATTTAAATAGTCATGAGTTTGAGAAGTGTGGCTTGGCTTAGCTTGCTCTTCTCACACATAAAGAAACGATTTGTAGTATGTTACCAATAACCAAGTTAATGCTATTACCAACTTGTAAAGTTGCTTTTCCTGCTTTGTCTGCAGGTGTTGGTGCCTATCCTAAGCAATAAGAAAAAAACATATCCTGGTCAGGTTGTATTTCCCAAAATATGGAGCAGCATGTGGAAATCATGAAAAACAAAACACAAATTATGAAAGAGCTGATGTCAGGAAGAACTCATCTGCCTACATTACAGATGCAACCGAGACTGATTTGCATCAAGTATATGCTGAAAATAAGTAAGGAGACTTCTGTGTGACTTATGCAACACAGTTAAAAAGAAAAAAAAAAAAAAAAAGAAAGAAAAAAAAAGTTCCTTCTGGTAGTTTCCAGTCTCAGGTATAAACTGGTAATAAACTACATTAACAGGAAAATAATTAAATAGTGTTCCAAATATAATATTTTTTACCACTCAGTTTTTTCTAACCATTAATTTTTTAGAAGTATTTTCTGTGTAATTAATAAATTTTAAATGCTGTAATTTCTATGTCATATGAAAACATGAATTTCAAGACTTAAGCTGTCATAGTGTCACCAGAACTTTGAATTATGGGAAGTTATGCCCCCAGAGTACAGAATAAGGTTATTTTGCTGAATTACCTTTTCAATATGTTTTTGACAGATTGCACTTTTCCTCTGTTGCCTTGAGCATTTAATGTGAACTGGCATCTTATTGTTTTCAGTGAGATGAGTGCTATCTCAAAGGTTGGCATCAAAAAGGAGCATGGTAATGACTATGATGTGCATCGGTTATTTATAGGAATAACAATAATCTGAACCATGTCCTAGTATATTCATAGTTTAAGTAAAACAAAGGAACAAAGTCTTGGTAAAAGTTTGTGACTGTCTGTGTACAGAGATGATCGGTAATCAGTTGCTCAATGAACAAAGATTTATGATCCTATCAATAACTTCTCAAGGCTCCCATCAGGGTCAGCTGCTTATTGTATGCCATGGCAAGGAACTAGGTGTGCCAGGCAGAATTGTGTAACTATGGACTTAAAACTAAGGCAGAATAAACGAATTAGCTTAAATAAAAGGGCTGAAGGGAAAAATAGAGTAGAAAGGGGAGAAAGTAAACTCTGTTCAATTAATATTTATTAAAGTGCCCTGACACATATTGTTAGTTCCTCTTTTTGTAAACATTGGCAAAGTTTAATAAAAATATATAAAATCTATTCAATATTTATATTAACTCAGAGCTCATTCAGGCACCAAATTAGCATGTAACTTATTTATTAGAAAAGTAAACAGAAAAATTCAGATTATTTGCATCTGGAATAAGTGCAAACAACTGTTCAAATAATCTGCTGCCAATAATTTGAGGATGTTTGGCCATGGTTTTGATTTGTAAATACACCTGAGGCAGTGATCCTTGTATTCATGAACAGTACTTTTAGATCTGTCTTCAAATTTTTTGTTATGACTTCGATTGTAACTAGACTCCAAACTTTAATGTTGTCCATTCTTGAATGTAAAGGGGATGCAGGGTTATCGCTCTACTATCACAGTACTGTGCTTGCTTTGAAATTTGGGGTTCTTTTCCCTGTTACGCAGGCAAAATGTTAATTCTAAATGTTAAATGTTTCAATGGCACATAGAAATGTTATTTCTATGTGCCATTGAAACAGTGGCTATTAGCTGATTGCATCAGATCCACAGCACTGTGCATGAGAATCATGCTGAACCTCTTCTGCACGGCCTTTGGCCCCCAAATTGAGATGAAGTTTTGCAAAGCAAGCAAATGCAATCTTTTGTATATAAATAACCAGGTAAATTATTTCAGATGTCATTTTAAACATCAAGGCTAACTTATTTTTGTTTGCTTTTTCCCCTACTTTCTGAAAAGTGAGATACCACAATGACTTTTTAGCATTTTATTTTTAACAATAGCTTATCGTTGTTTTCCAAATTTATCAGGCTTTGCATAAGTTACCAAAGAAAATGGAGTTAAAATGGACAGTAAAATTGGTGTTGAAGGACTATGTAGCCATAAGGACTTCTGGACACCTTGTTGTTTCCATCCATCTTTTCTAATATTTTGCAAGTTTGTATTGCATGTTGCTTTCAAAGTTAAAGGCAAGAAACATTAGTAACAACAGTAAAGATCAGTCCTTTCTAATTAAATGTAGCAAATTCTTAAATTTTCCTTGTTTTGGTAGTGAGCGATGTGTTGAAATATTTTTAAAATGTTCACACAGTGGAGAAGAAACACCGTGATGCCTTTATGTTTATGAATTCCTGCCTCTCTGCTGTACTTCCTGTACTCTTCCGGCATTTTTCCTACTTGCCACAGTTCCCCTTATCTGCCTAGATCATTGTCTAACTTTAAATAGGGTGCAGATGTTGAGGACAGGATGAAGGAATAATGAGACAGGACTGGTATCAGGTTATTATCTGATTTTCTATTTACTTTGCAGCTATAATATTTATTTCATTTTTTATTCTACTTTACTTTTTTGTTGTTGTTGTTTTCCATCTTTATCTTCTGTAACATCCCCTTTCCTTCTTGTTTCTGATGTACCTTATGAACTCTCCTTCTTCATGGTCCCAATAGCTCTACAAAAAATGGAAGGTACAGACACTTTTTTCACTAATCTAGAAAAACAAAATTTGGCTTTCATAGGACAAACTCTTCCAAATCTATGTGAAAAAATAATACAAAATATTTCAGGAATTCAGTGTATTTTGTAACCCTATATTTGAAGCTGTTTTTAGTTGGGATTTGTTGTGGGGTTTTTTGTTTGTTTGTTTTTGTTCGTTTGTTTGTTTTTCAGGGTATACATGCATTAAAATATAGCTAAATAATTGTCCATTAATTTTCCATAGGAAATTTCAGTGAGGAAATTCTAGTCCAAATATTCAGAAAGTTGCTCTTCTGATTTATTTTTTCTCTCCAGAAAGCTCTGGAGAAAATAAGGTTTAGAATAAAATTTTTGTTGGGGAAATTGGTGCCAACAACAGCTGTGAAACTGATGCTCTTGTTAAAAAGTCGTGATTATTATTATTTATGATTGAAATATCTCTTTTTAATTTAGAAAGATATGCAAGGGTATTTACTTTCGAAATATGAAATGTTGCTGGGAGCTGTTTTTAACCTCTACATCTTCTGTGCTCTTAATCAGCACAGTTGCAAAGTCAGGTAAGTGAACATTGTGAAGAACCCAGTTCACTGAAAGTGTCTGGGGCCTTTCCAGGGGGTTTCATTTGGCATGGATCAGCCTTTATCTACTGGTAGACTCAAAACTCAAAAAAATTAAAAAAATTCAAAAAAATTATTCATTAATTCTCTGAGGGTGATTGTAAGTTGTCCCAAATTCTCCCTTCTTGTCTTTCTACTCTTTTGACAGGTGACCATGATCTTCAAGTGTTGTTTGTTTTTTTTTCTTCTTTTGTTAAATTCTAGCTTCAGAGTGCAGTTATTCAAAAAATGATTAAAATCATAAAAGCCAAAGAAAACAGCTATTATCCTACTTTTCAGAACATTTTCAGGGACATAGAACATGATAAGGGTATGAAGAATTATATGTATATTTTAACTGTTTATATGCGTGTTACAGAATAATCTATGATTTGTCTTAAAAATAAGTATAAGCAGTGATGTTGAGATATATCAGGGTTTCAAGGGTATATATGATAAATCAAGCTCCTTTGTGTTCTGAATTGGCTCATTATTTGTGTTTTGCGTGTCTTTTTTTTTTTTTAAGTTTATGTAGATACTTTTCATATCATAAAATAGAGGAGAGATAACAGTACCAAAATCAATTAGTATTTGCATTATTTCATCATCTCTTTTGATTCTTTAGCTGCAGTAAATTTGATGATAGATTAAGTCTGCTGTTAAATAACATTAAACAATGTAGTTAGCAAAAAAGAAATATTTGGCTAATATACTACTGTGTATAAAAATAAGCTTTAATGGAATGTAATAAAATGCCAGCTTCTTCTAAATGTTATTCAGTTTAGGAGGTACTAGCTTTGTAAACAATGTTCACGAGTATCATCTTGCTTATTTTACTTACAAAGGAAGATCTCCTAGAATTTTGAAATGAAACCTGAAATTATTAGCAAATTTGAAGTCTTTAAAAAAATAAAAATAAAAATGAAAAATATCCTGTAATAAAATTTTGATATTTTGATGGTTAATAAAAATTTGTATTAGTGAATTGAAATATATTTAAGCCATTTTTCTCTTGATGTATGACTAGAGAAAAACATTGAAATTCTAATGGTTCGTAAGGTGTCTTTACTTAGCAAATAATCTACAATGGCAGAATGCAAAAATTTGCAGGTGTCTTCTGAAATTGTGAGGCCGGAGATGTGTGGAGTACTTACCTGGCAATGTAAAGACAGTATTCAACAATTCCTGGACACCTGTGCAGGCTGGTATTTCTCTACAGCTTTCACTCTTTTAAAGTTTTGAGCAGTAAAAACATAGATTTCATCTACATTGAGCAGAGGGCAAACATAACTGCATGTCTGGATCCTTCCCAGGACCTCACACAACAGCAGCAGCCCACAGCAAGCCTGCTGTGCCTTTTGCTGAAGGGCAGAATAACACATAGGCTGCTTCTGCAGCCTATGAAAAGAGAAAAGCTGATGGTGTCTGTTAAACTCCCATCATGGAATCCTTCCCCTTTGACAAAAAAATGCCAGGCCATTAAACATAATACTGGAAAGTGCGATGGGGCACACACCCCTTTCCACAATACCCAAGTGCATCTACCTCTTGGTGCAAGATTAGCCAGGAGCATAACTGATCATCAGTTGACCTCTTGTGAACAGGCTTGGCCTGTCCACTTGTTGAGCCTCTGTGCAGCTTCATAAGCAGTCTTTGGCTTAAGATGTGACTATAAAACCTACATTGGATAAATAAAGGATAACTTTGAAGCTAGTTTGGAAATGGTCATCTCTTAAGCTGTAGATTTTTTTTTCTCTTTTATATTTTACAGCACTTTTAGATATTGCACTATATCAGAGACCACTGAAAAAAAAATACATTTGGCTTTTTCAGGAGATGTAATTCCCAAAGATCCATAATTTAATCCCACCTTTATTTCACACCATCTGCCTGATATGGAGTCACTCCAAGTTCTACAACATGCCTGCATGAACAGGAGTTCTGCTGCAGAAATTTTGCAATCTGCTCATTGGCCAGGTAGTTTCAGTAAGGGTAGTAAACCTCATAAATATCTAATAAGTAAATGTTATGCATCATACCAAAAACCGAGTTGTAATTTGTTTGTTAGCTTTCTAATAAACAGTGTAATTATATTTTTGATATGTTCAGACAGTATTAGATCATTACATTGTAAATTGAATAATTAGTCAGCAGCTGTACATACTATGTATTTAAGAATGAAACATATTTCTTGTCTAGTGAGAGAAAACTTCTTTGCAAGCCATGTATCCTTTTCAGGTTGGTTCTTGCTTCTTACCTCTCTTTTCTTTCCAGGTTTCATGGTAGGTATTTGCTTTCATGGGCTGCAAAAAGTTGACAAGAGCTACACAAATAAGACAATATGGCATTTGCCTGCAAGCTGTGAATGAGCCACCTTAGTGCATTTTCCGTCCTGTCATCAATGAACTTTTCTCATACTGCTACTAAAATCCACTAGTGGGGTGGAAGTATGAGAACTTCCACATGTTGGCAAGCAAGGCCATTCTGTAGCATTCAGTGTTCTGGAGGCAATTCTGTTGATCAAGAAAAAGGGGAATCCCCTTCAAAGCCAGCCTGTTGTACTTTCTAGATGGTCACCAAAATCCGCCCCAGGGACTAGCAGGCAGCCAGTCTCCCCAGCTTCCACAGTAACCTGTGAGCAGGGGATGAGATAAGAGACTGATTTTCTCCTGCAAGAAACATCTCCCAGTTCATGCTTACAGAACTGGGGGAGGCTTAGCAGGTCTGCCACTGAGCAGGGGCCCTCTGAGAGCACCTGGAGGAGTAAATCTCCATCTTCTCTCTTACGGGCTTACATGTACAGCAGTATTGGAGTGGTGAGTGTTGAGTGAATAGAGGGTACTTACCTCTTTTTCAGAAGAAATAAATGTTCTGTGAACATCTACACTGGATGAATACTCTCCAGCAGGATAGGAACTGAATGCAAAGTGCATTAGATTAGATTTGCTTAGAAGGGAAACTTATGTGAAGAAATCAGTCTCCCGCTTCACTATGCTATCAGACCTCCTGTTTATTTTCACTTGGTCAAACATCCGTTATGTGTGGCAAGGCCCCACTTGCCACTCCTTTGACTTTGCACCATCTCCTTCCTCACATGTTTTAGCTGGACTTCAATGGACTAATTTATAACGCTGTCACTGAAATTAGTCTGAATGCCTGACAAATTATTGTTGTTCATTAGAAGGCCAGCACTGATGAAGGTCAAATCTGCTCATTTTGATCTCAACCCAAAATATCAGGTTTTGAAGTGGTGCCAAAAGGTTTGGATGGAACCTTATATAATCCTTAAATTGTAAGTCTTGGAGAAAAAGGGACAAGAAGTAACTACTAGGCGTGTCGACGTGAAGTAGAAGAGTTGGGGGTGGGGGGGTGGAGGTAAAATGAGAACTATGATCAGGAAAAGGTTTTATTTCCCTACATTCTTCCCCTGCAGACTTTACTTTCAATGCATTAGCTTACACACTCACAACAAATATGTGATGTAAATTCTTTAATAAATGTCAGTTGTACCAGTTTTAGATAAACTGATGAGGTAAGCAAAAAAAATAAAAATCACACACACACAAAAACAAACAAACAAAAACTTTCCCCTAGCCCCAATAAAAAAAAATCTTACTGCATGCAAACAGGGCTATCCATGGATCCTGGTTTTCCCTCTCAGGTTCTTCATGATACTATCCAGAATTATACATTAGGTAAACATGTATCCTAAGTTTGATTCTGCATCTGGGAGAAGCCCTCTTCTGTTAATTTACTAAATAAAAAAGCTAGAAGGATTTGTGTAGGTATTTGTGCATATGCTGGGACTACATATGCTACCTGGGGATTAATACCCAAAGATTATGAAGGTGTTATGGCAAACAGGCAAACACATTTCTAGTCACTTTTTGAGGGTGGGAAAAAGTCCTTTAGTTCTGTTATTTCCTGAATGTTCACTGTACAGAATATGATACTTCAGGATCAGTCTAGTTGGTGGAATATGTAAGCAGTTGAACATTGTGAGCATCTCAAATATGAGAGTTGTTTTATGAGATAATTGAAAAACTAGAAGAGTTTGAGATAAAAAATTAGAAAGCTAATTATTTTTGTTTTCATATATTCATATATGAAGTGGAAAATAACTTTATGTGATGTCATGAACTGTATTTTTAAAAATACTTTTATTTTTATTACTAAATAAATTTATTTTATTTTTTCTGCTGCCTGTTTATTTACATTCCAGTCTAAGTTGTATCTTTCACCAGAAAATGTTTCCAAAGGTGAAACTGAAGAAACATTGGAACATGTGAAAACAACAAAAAATACCTTAAAAAGCTTTAATCATATGATTCTTCAATCATAGAAACAGATCAAAAAGTTACTTCACCTGTGTCATGGAATTTAAACCATGGGATTTCAGACCTGAGATGTATTTTACAAGATCTGATATGTTTCTCAACTGCTTACTGAAGATTGAGGTATTGATCTATCTTGTTGATAATAAATATTAAAATATTATTTGAGAACTAGAGAAACATGGATTATTCTCAGTTATACGGACAGCATGATTTGGGTTTGTAATTTCCAGAATGAAGAATTACAATGCAGAGGGAGTGTTGAGTAGAATGCAAACATTGTATGCTGTGCAAGGAGCAGGCTGGTATTAACAATATGAAGAAATGATAAACAAATAAATAAATAAATAAATAGGTGTTTCCTGAATCTGGCCCTTCCCGAGATTTTTGAAGTTGCTTGAGTGAAGTGCTATTCTTCATATACTAGGCTAAGACTTCTTCATATGTGTCCATAGCTAGGATTTTTTCCTGAATGCAGCACCTTTATCTGTTTGTGTTTTCTTTTGTCTTGTTTTCAAGAACTGAGATGAAGTCATCCACTTAAAAAACCTTTAAAAAAATAGCTTTAAAAAAAAAAAAAAGTGGTGTTTTAGGTTACAGATTGGATGAGACAAAATACTCTACACCTCTGCTTTTAAGTCTGTGCCAGCAAGCAAAAAAAAAGATGAAAAATCTGTGGCCAGACAGGGAAGGTAGAATGTTGTTTTCTACTCTTGTGGTTAGGGTGGTTGTGTAGAGCAGGAGCAGTCATAGGTTCTTGATACTGCTGCCAGGCATTTTTTGTGCTTTTCTGAGCCTGGAAGCAGTTGTAGCAGGAATCTGGGCTGCCTGCTGATTAGGATGACCTTATGAGGAGTGGGAGATTCACTTTAGGGATCTGAGCTCGAAAAAGCTGCCTTTTAGCTCTGCAATTATTTAGCTAGTGTGCCTCTCCATCCTACCACTCTAAAATATTATCAGAGGGTAAGAAATGTAGTCCCACAGTGTCTGACAATGTCTACCAGAGAAATCCCTGAAAGGGTTTTGGGGTAAATACATGGGCTTTTGACTGTCTATTGGCAGACATACAGGTTGTGGGCTCAGGCTGGATGGTTGTTGAACATGCTTAGGAACAAAACCACACCAGCAATTTTTCAAGAGCAGCTGTCAGAGGCATCACGTACTACATACACCACTACACATAAACCAACTGGTACTGGCAGTTGTGTTTCCTGACATACAGGTGGTAGCCACACTGAGTTTACTATGGTCAACCTAAATCAAGGCTTGAGACGCCTGAGGAAGGCTGAGTGGAACAGAGAGCCCTGCCTTGCAGGAGCAGGTCCCCTAATGAGGAGGAGGCAGCTGGGTTGTAGGTCACAACTGAGTCTAGATGTCTACAGACCACCTGTGACATGCAGACCTGCATCTGCTTGATGAACCTGTGACTGTTTCGCTGCTGAATAGTTGTTGCACATTTCTAAGCACACTAGGAACCAGTTATTTCCATCCCTTTGGGGCACAAAACAATTACTTCATTCAAGTGAAATCGGAGACCATAGAAATTAATTTGGCACATGTTACAAAGGAGGTTAGAGTGGGTTTACTTTTACTCATCTTAGAAAGATTTATGTTTAATTTTCAGAGCAGCATTAAGTGAAGGGCTATGTTAATAAATCATGTTTATACTTGAAAGTATGTTTATTACTGTTTACTCACTTTAGTTCAGACCTTTTAAAACTTAATCTGATAAAATTAAAATAGAATTAAATTTGTATGTACTATAGGACAATTCATTTCCACTTGTGTTTTAATCTTATAAGTAACTCAGCCAGGATAAACCATTGCTGGAATTACCTGTTACTCTATCACTTTTTTTTTTTTTTTTTTTAATATTAAGTATTTAAATGATAGGTTTTAACTTCTCATTCTGCCAGACAAGAAGAGTGAAAGTCAAATGAGGCTAAAACATTTCAAACAGCAGGATTGTTATTTTTTTCTTTTGTGGAAACATACTGTTTATTAATTTTTGTTCATTTGATCTAGCAAACTTTCATCAACATGGGATTTCAAAAGATGGAAAAAATGGACTTTGATGGAATTGTGGGGAAAGTTCTAAGTGAACTTCTGCAGATGAAGATTTTACAGAAAGCTGTGAAGTTTTTACAAAGAGAGCATACAATCCTTGAGATTACAATAATGTTGTCAAATTGCACCCTGCACATGGGCGTTTCAGCCTTCATATACTCATTTATTTTTAAGTATCTGAATTTGGAGGTTGTGGAACTGGGAAATTTGAGTGAAAAAATCTGGATAATGTGGAACAAAATCCCCCACTAACATCAACCAAAGTTAAAATAAATAAATATTTTTGCCATCAGTCAGTTCTGTATTTTTTTTTATTATTTTTTTCCTGAAGGGTTAAGAGATTAACTATATACACCAGAACCATACATAATTTATCACTTGATTAATTATGTCACTTGATTCCACTTGAAAATACAGAAACATTTAAAAGTGTTTGGTATATAATGTTGTCTTACAATTATAGTTAAAACAATTCCTTATAAGAATAATCATCCATTGTACGTATATTTGGTAGAACAGAATATTTATTACTGTTCTTTCCAGAGGTGCTTTTTTGTTGTTTTCAAGATTATGGTGTCAAGTCATAGCTATAAATAAATGTAAACTTGGGAAAGGGTGTTTGTTCTGGAGGATTTAATCTTCTTTTAATATAAATTCAAACAAAGCAGTACCTGATCACATTACTTGGCTTGGCACAGCTGCCTGCTGGCTCGAGCACCCAGCTGTCTTCAGCATGGGCTCTGGTCCAGCACACAGGATGCTTTATGCATCTGCATTAAACAGTGGCCACAGAGAAATGAAGAGCAGCACAGAGCCATCCAGCTTCCAGGTGAGTGCCCCAGCTGCTGGAACATTTCCTCAGACTTGTTCATGCTTCACCTGGCATTTCTGGCAGACAAGCAGCCAGATCTGCAGCACTGTAGAGCAGGGGCCAGGGGGCTGCTGATTAAATCCCCCTGAGGTGGGGGTGCTGCTGAACCAAGGTGTGCCCCCACACAGGTGTATGCCCCAGCCCCGCAATGTGAGCAGTAGAAGAGGGAGGCAGCCCTGACACCAGCTGCAGGTTTCATGGTGTCCCTTCTCTGCTGCTGATCCAAACATGCACTATCACAAGCAGGATTTAATCACCCCAAACAAGCTACTTTAACAACACACTTGTTCAATTCTGTCTGCTGACCGAGCTTCATTTGAATATTATTATTATTCTCTACTGGATGACCAATTATTATTTCTACACTTACACTCTCCCTCCAAAAAAAATGTTTGGGTCAGCTGGTTCTCCTAGCTGTATCCCTGCCATTTCCCTGTGCTCCTGAAACATGTGTGTACCTACAAGCCTTGCTGGGTTTGCAGAGATGCAAACAATTTGGAGATGGACTCAGCCTCTCTGTGAGTGGCTTTATTGGCTTGCGGGAGCTTGGACCTATTCTTTTTGGTAAGTGCAAGGAGCGTGTACTTTGGATAAGGTGTTATTTTTACAGGCAAATATTCTGAAACAGACCCAAAACTTAACACTGTTATTATTCAAATAATAATTATTATTTAGAAAATGTAGAAATTTACTGTTCTATTTGATGTGGTAGGAAACAAAGCTTCCATGTGTATGCATGTTGATTTTTCTTGCAAATATGTGACTTAATCTAGGTAATTACAGAATGGGTGTAAACCAGATTTGAACTAAATCAATGGCACAGGCTTAATTCATGCAGAAGCCTTGCAAAGTTGTTAATGCATTTAGGGTAAAAATCCTTGCAGTACTGTAATATCCAAAGCAAACCTTCCCATGTCCTCATACAGTCAGGATTCACTAAAACGTAACTCGAAGTGTCATCACTCCTTGTAAAATCCCTTATGATTCACACTAAATTCCTGATAATCCTTGCACAAAGGTACAAAGCTTCTCCAGAAAGAGGTGAATGGCAGCAAGGACCTACTGCCTCTTTTCTCTCTTTTTTTTTTTTTTTTTTTTTTTTTTTTTTTTTTTTTTTTTTTTGTACTTCTTTCTTTCTTTTATTTTCTTCTATGGGCACAGGATGCCCTGAAGAGTCCTTGGCTGTGGGAGCTGTGGTTTCATGTCACCCCTTCTCAGGGCTGTATGCAGTTTGTCTGGTTTTTCCTTTATCTCAGGGAAGGATTCCCTGCATACTTGGTATATAAATGGAAATGTTGCTGAGAATGCTTGAGTAACAGCTTTAAACTGCTAGTTAAAGTGTGGCAATTATCATATTTACATAGATTGTAAGTAAGAAGGTTGAGGTTAATATGGTTTTGAGGCAGTGATTCCTTCCTTAGTGACTTGACTGACTTGGTGCAAAAGCAACCTTTGTAGTGCGCTTCTGAGCAATCATTCTGCACAGTGAGCTTGTTGATTTTCCAGGTAAAGTGTAGCCAACAAGAATTAGATTTCAAGCCTGAGCCACTCCTATTCATTCATGTATGCGGGCTGAGTGTTGACAGAAGATGTAAAAGTACAATAATAAGCGTCAATAATTGTGTTGTTTTTACTGTCATTGCTAAAATATTTTTTCAGTCTCTTCAGAAAGTATTTACCTTTAGGTTTTACAGTATTAATCTGGGGCTGCACCAAACAATAGCTGTCAGTGTAAAGTTAATTTTTTTGTCAGAAGTTTCAAGGTTCATGCTGTTCAATGTATGATATTTGAATAGTGTCAAGATATTTCCAAGAATGAGTTTTTTATACTTCTGAATAGGAAATGTGCTGTATGTTTGGTTAATATGTGGGTAGACTTGCATGAAATCCAGAGCACAGCAATGATTTTGTTTGTGATGGGACTGGGGATTTTGACCCTGGGGAGGACCAAAGGAAGTTCAGCCTTTAGGGTACACATATGGACTTCTCAGATCTTAAGTGGAATTCTGAAGTGCATGTTTTAAATGTGTATCACAGCCAGTGACAGAATTAAAACTGAATTTCCTTACTGGCTATGGAGAAGTGTGTGTAGTTCATCCTGCCTTGTTCAGTCCCATCTATTTTGAGTATATATATGTGGTTTTCCTGCAGTGAGGTTTCGTTTATTTTTAAAGCACATTAGTAGAAAGGTAGAAGACTCAAACAAATTGGTTTGATAAGCCCTTTCAAATTTGCTGGTTTGTATTTAAATGTCTTCTTCAGCTACTTGTATTTATCTCCACACCCCAAGTGACTTGCAAAAAAATAAATAAATTAAAAAAAAATTACTACTTTCTCAGAGGTGATCAACATTTAACATGTTTAACAAAAGAACAAGCTTTACAAGCACGTTTCTGTTTGTGCTTTGATGTCCTTTAGAAGAAGGTGATGGAACTCTTCCTTCACAGCTAGCATGAGAATGCATTAATATGCCACAGTTTTTTTTTCCTGCCGTTATTATTTTTCCAGAAGTGCTCATCTGTGGATGTGGTTAATTACTATAAGTATTAAGAAAGTACAGCTGTGCTATAGAAAAGGACTGTTGTTCTGTTGCCTAGAACATGCGACAGATACAGATTCTTAAGGTAATCTAATTAAATGTAACAATGAGTCGGAGTCAAAACATACTGTTTACTTAGTGAGTTGGCAAAGTATTTGAGTAGCTTAAGTTTGATGCTCATAATATCCTAGTTAATGATAACATGCAGAGATAGTTGGAACTTGTTAAAACTTGTTGAGAAGGTCTTTGTTTAACAGAAGAGTTAACAGTAGCAGCATAAAAGTAAGGAGTAGTATTAGCTGGCCTAGATGGCTATTCCTCTTAACAAGCTTCCTGAACAAAATACTGTAATAAGTTGTTTTCCTTGAATATCTATATCACTGGTACACAGGTATAGATCTTGCATTGTAAATTAAAAATAATCTGAAATGTTAAGTAAATGTTTCAGTTATTAACTCAGTTTCTGTAAATAATAATCACTTAGCTAACTGATCATTGCTCATCAGTTACAATAAGGAAGGAAAGAAGGTCAAAGAGCTGTAGGTCCCGTGTCCTGCTCTAAACCCCACGGTAACAGAAGAGCCATGACTCTCTTCATTTTCACCATTTCTGTATGTGGAACTCCCTCATGTCCACTGCCTGTCCTATTTTTTTGCACTCCTCCTATATCCTTTAGAGCTTGGGAAGAGAAAATGTTCTCAGAGGTGTTGTGGTCACTTCGTTTTGAGCAAGAAATAACATAAGGCATCTGTTGGTTTTTTTTTTTTCAAATATAGGCAATAAAATTGTTTTGTAAGGCCTTTCTCAGGTCTTTTTACTGATCTGATACCTCCTGTCTCTCATGAGTGAGCCATCTTGAGAACTGTTGATGTGCAATTACCGGATCAAGGGGTAGGACACCTTTAGCGTGGTTTTATTTTTCACGATTCCTGGGGATTTTTCAACACTTACAGGATTCTGTGTGGTAGACAATTCAGAAACACATGGTGTGCGTTAATAAGCTACGTATAAGCTGCTTTCAGTTATTTTTATCTACTTCATCTGAGGAACAGGAAATTAGCTTGCAAACCATTTAAGTTAATACATTCACTAGTTCACAATTCAAGTTTCAGGTTTTTCAGAGAGAATTAGGTTTCTTGTGATGTTCACAAGAAGGGGTTCACCTATCTTTAAAGAAAATACTGTATGTTGCACAAAAATTGTGTTTTATTTAAGTACTTGTCTCTCCTGGAGATACCTTTGAAGTTTCCAGACTGGGTCAATAAGCTCACATTCTCCCACAAATTAAACATGTTACCTTCACATCACAAAGTATTCCACTGTTTCAGAGAAGAACTCAAATATATATGCCAGCCTAGCCTCTGTATTTTTGTTCCTCCTTTCTTTCGAGTCATAACAGGAAATGGTTAATGAAAAGTACTTTTGCCTCAATATTTTCCTTGGGCTGGCAGGGAGGGATACTGTATCTGTGGTCTCTGGTGGTCATGCTTTAGAGGAATAGCCTTGAATACTAAGTACTTTGGTAGTACATCACAAGTGTACATAAACTTTAAGAATATGACATCACTTGAAGCTGGAAACTACAAGGGCACTATGGTTCCTTTGGAATAAATGTAATTTTTGTGAAGTATCTCATTTGCACAATCCTCAAAGTCTGAAGTATTGTGAGTCCTCAAAGTCTGTTTGCATTTTATGATGTTCAAAATGCAGGTTCTTTCCAGGAGTTTCCAGGAACCATAGCTAAGAAGTAAAAAAATTATTTGACAGTTTGAAGAAACTTTCTGTTCACCAACATTCTGTATTTGTACTTGACTGCACACGGCATGGAGAATCTCATGGCTGTCATTTGCATCCAAGCTCTTCCATCAGCAGTGTGGTATATGGTAAATTGGGTAGCTAAAACATGTTTCTGTAGTGGTATATATTCTTCTAAAGCAGGAAAAATTAAAATCTAAGATGAATAAAGTTGATTAGAAACAGTTTTTCCAGATACAGATCAGGATTGCTCATATGCAGAGCCTGAGTCAATTATATCAAATTATTAAGAACAAAGTAAGCATGTAAGATGTTCAAACAGGCAGTCATTTTGAAAGACACAAGGAGAAATCTTACATATCTATTATCGTCCATGATAAGTCCTTCAACAAAGTATTGTGTCCAGGTGTAATCATTACATTTTAAGAAAGATGATCCTTCAATAGTTATTGAGGATAAAGAAGAAAAGGCTGAGAACAGACAAATCTTCAAAGATATTAAAGATTTCTGCATACAGGAAGGAAATAGGTTGTTCCCTACATCCAGAACAAAATGAGCTTAATTTAAAGTGCAGAAAGTTCAAGTGTAATAAATGAGAAAACTGCTTTATGGGAAGAATAATGAATCACTAGATTGCTAGAAGAACTGACATGCTCTTCATTTCTGAAAACCTTTCAGGGAGGGTTAAAACAACTTCTTTTGGAAATGGAACGGGTATAGCAGACATTGTCTTGGAGCAGGAATACAGACTTTATTACTCATGTCTTTTAGACATGCACATCTATGACATTGTATGCATAACAGTCAACTCAACTATACTATACTCAACTATACATCAACTTTATAACATAGTATAGAAACAAGAAAGCTTACTGAATGAAGGCATACATTAACACAACCATAAATTAGAATGCTTTTTTAATTGTGAGAAGGCTTGTTTGTTTCCTTATTCAGTGAAATTTAATGCTCTAGGAAGAGTTACATTGATGACATTGTGATTGATGGCTTATATAACACTCTAATGCAGTCTTCAGACTTCTTTTTGGAGAACACAGAAGAAAGTTTGAAGCCAGCTCCAGTTTTTCAAGCACAAATGATCCTTAATGCCACAGAGATTCAATTTAAATCTTCTCTAGATAAAAAGGCTGGTGATGGCTTTTATGACCTTCAATGAACTCTTGGTTGATATTTTCTTAATGTCTGCCCAAATGAAAAGGATAGCAGACCACCTGAAAATAGAATATTATCAGGTTCATTTTCTTCTCTTATACTTGAATCCAATTAATTGTAAGTGGCAAGAAGTTTATTTTTAGTTACACTCTCACTTAATAGCATGTCATGAAGTCCCGAGCCTCATCTGTTTTCTCAGTTGCACAGTTTACAGAAGTGTAGTCCCGATAATTTCCAAAGGATTACTCATGCATTCACCCACTTCTGCAACTGTGAGCAGCAGAATGAAGTTGTCCTTTTTATGTAAGGCTGATTTAAATTTGCTGAATGTTTCTCTCTCTGTATCTGTGCTGTGAGTTTCTATCTTGGGTGTCATACTGAATTCTGTAGCCTGCACATAATGGAAACTTAATATTTTAGGAAGATAAGAAAGGGAATATCCACTAGACTGATGACCAGAATCGTGTATTTTAAGAAAGAATGTATTTTATTCATTTAGCTTTGAATAACTTGCAAAAGATATGTGGAATCTTGGAATGCCTTGAGTTGGCAGGGACCTTAAAGACCATCTGCTTCCAACCCCCCTGCTGTGGTTGCCCAAAGGCCCATCCAACCTGGCCCTGAACGCTTCCAGAGACGGGGCATCCACAGCTTTTCTGGGCAGCTTGTTCCAGTGCCACACCACTCTCTGAATAAAGAATTGTTATTAATGCAGGAATCTGCAAAATTTTGTTTCTTTTACTTGTAGTTTGGAATAAGTGCTTCAGTGTTGAAAAGAAATAAAGAAATATAGTTGCTCAAGAAAGTGTGGGATATGAATGGTTATATTAATGGTGTTTTTTTTTTGTTTTGTTTTGAAAGGAATTAAAAAGAAAACGAAAGGTTAAAATATATTCTGAATGTTATGTTCTTAATTTGATCCCAGAAGTGCTTATAGATTTGATTTAAAAAATAATAATAATATTGAATAATTTCATATTCCTTTTGTTTTTGAAATTATAGCTGCTATATTCTAGGATAACCAGATTAAAAATATTTCTGTTCTCAGGTTAACAAAATTCAAGATAATCCCAAAGTAAAACAATTTTTGTAGTTTTACTTTAAGCTTACTTAATACCAATAGTTTGCTGAAATAGTTAAAATCAGTGAGTAAAACTTCAGAAGTTCCACTTCAGAAATGAGAAAAATATAGAAGGCTACAAGCAAAGCCAATTCACCAATGGTTGTATCTGATTCTGAATCCAGAAAAAGGGTGTTTGGGAAATCAGCCTTTTGAAGTTCTTTTACATCAAGATGTTGGTTTTCATAGGCAAGGTTAGAAATGTATACAACTTTTTTTGTTTGTTTGTTTGTTTTGTGTGTGTAGCATTTGTATTGCCATGAAGAGAATGGGGCAGTTTCCCTCACATCTCCCAGCTACCTCATATGGGCATGTTTAATTAAGTATTCATACGTGTACCTTTGTGGCACTATCAGAAACTGAAGTATTAAATAGTTTAAATGCTTGTCTTTTGGATTGGATTTTGAGAAAATTGATTATTTTGTGTGCTTTCTAGGTAGTGGTGGTATAGAGTTGGAAACAAGTAATAAGGTCCAGAAGGTATTCCTGCATGCTAGGCCTTCCCCCTGCATCCATCTATCTGTTATAGCAGATATATATAGCAGAAGCTTGTTTGTACCAAATGTTGTTGACACTTTTATCTGTACTTTCTGTTTCAGAGCATCACTGATGATTGGACTAAAACCCAGTGGAGACAGATTAATGGGGAACAGATGGATGTAGAGCTCAGAAGGTTTGCCAAGGCAGGTTCCATAGCTGTCTGCTTGTACAATTTATCTGTCTTGGTGCCACCCCTTCCTCACTCTTCCCACCCACTTTGATGTTTCAGTGGATTTGTTGCTCATGTCCAAACTGAATGTTCTGGAACATGTTTTGGTTTGGTGCTTCCCTTTAAAACTTTATTCTTCTGGCTGAGTTTCCAATCCATGCGGAGGAGCATGGTAAATCCACGTTGTCACTTTTCTGAATAGTGGCGGTGTGTGAACAAATAATGAAAGAATAAGAAATGACCAGATGAAAGTCGTCATTTTTAGAGACAAATGGAATTTGCAGAGGTTTATCTGCTCTACTCCTAACATATCTCCAGAGTAGTTGGGTTAGCTTCATAGATTTGGCAAAGACGCTCATTTTTTTTTCTGAGGGAAGGCACTTTGAAGTATTTGCAATGTGTTGTTGGTAGTAGTCCTACGGAAGAGAGTTCCAATGGGACAGGCTAAGAACAAAATAAAAATAAGAACAGAAGCACCCCAGATGATTTGGAGGACACTAAAGGAGTAGCTGTGATCCGCAGACAATATAAAACTTGAGTACTGAATTAAGAAAGTCTTGAACCTAATGGGTATATTTCTTCTTATTCATGTATGTATTTCATTCAGAAATACATAGGTTTCATTACATGATAACAGGAGTCATATGCTGTGGTAGGGGTAGTATAAGCAAGAACAAGACTGAGATGGCTGTGTTGACCTTCTGCCTTCACATCATTCACTATGGCATATATGTCAGATCATGGAATAGGGAAGATGCTGATCACTGCCACTGCTGGTCATAGGCTGATCACTTGTGTCCTGTTCATCACATTCAGGTGTACACAGAACTCTCCCTTATAGCCAGAACTGCAATTCACAGAGGGCTATTAAAGTTGTTATACTTTTATCTGCAGTGATATAATAAGAATATCACTTAAGTTGTTGGAACTGTGATGGACTAAATGGCTCTGATCCGACTGGAATTATAAAATCATTGTGTTAATAGTTATTTATTATTTAAAGTATCATATTGGAAAGTAAATTTTCAGAGCTTTTACTTTATCTACTGACTCCAATACAATCTTCCATAGACTTATGCTGTCCCAAACATCTGCATTTGAAACAGGAAAATAGAGCTTTCTGACAAATCTCATCATTTTTATCTTATCTATCAGCAAGGTAGTTTTCCTACTAATCAACAGTAGAAACAAAAATCTCTTTACCTTGAGGGTGGCCAAACAGAGGAACAGGCTCCCTAGAAAGGTGGTTGATGCCCCAGGCCTGTCAGTGTTCAAGAGGCATTTGGACAATGCCTTCAATAATGTGGTTTAATTTCTGGTTAGTTGTGAAGTGGTTATGCAGTTATACTATGTGATCTTTCAACTTCTCTATTCTAAGGTGGTTGTTAATAATAAGTAATTATTGTAGCTATTTTTATCCTACTCCATAGGAAATAAATTCTTTGGATAATAAGGTTTGTGTCTGGGATGCATGTAGAGGCTTGGAGTTAAAGGTGAACAATCTGATATCATCCTTAACGGGAATATTGGAGCAGCAAAATTCTGCAGTCAGAGAGACATGATACCAGGTCAAGAAGGTGATGAGAGTAAGTATTCAGTTAAAGACACCCCAGTAATGGTCTTTCATAGTCTACATATCAATGCAAAAGTACACTCAGGCATGTGGTAGTGCTGCTGCTGCCAACCATTCGATGTGGAAGTGGAGCAGTGATTCAGCATTCAGACAGAGCCATCTCAAGATTGAGAAGAGAATCTGTTGTCTCTGCTCAGACAAAATGACCCGACTCCCTGGGGGCACTCCCTGGAGGCATACCTGGCTTGCTAGATTAGAGGTTTGTTCAATAGGTGTTTCTCTCCCTGATGAGTTTAAGAGCAGCACTAAGCATAAAGGGTTCTCTGTTTTGTCTGAGACAGGAAATACTTACAAGTAATAATTCATATTAAATATTTAGAAGAAAAGTAAACAATGTGGCTAGAAACTTTCCTGGATAGCAAAGAGAAGGCTTCTTGATAATGACTGGAGGAAATGAGGGGCAGAGTAAAAATGAAAAGTAAGGAAATAAATAAGCCACCTGAAACATCAGCCTACTATTAAATTCTTTAGGAATTAGTTTTTAGGGAGACTATTGACAGAGGTTATAACTAATGTTGTTTTTTCCAGATTTTTGCAGAAATCAGCCAAATGTAGGCTGTCTTGGAATTTTCTTATGGAGAAAATCACAGGAACAGAGCTCCTTTAATAAAGTCAATTGAACATCTGCTTGAAATTCTAGATAAAAAACAAGTAAGAGCTTAATAGAAATACTATTAATATATCATTAGTTGTTCCTTTCATATGCTTGGTTAGATAAAAACTTTTTCCATGAATCTTTGTTAGTGAGTTACAGTTTCTCCAGATGTTAGTCCTGTGAAATTATATGCATGCTAAGTAACTGTACATATTCTAAGAAAATTCCTTTCTTGATGTAGGAGTTAATGAAATTACAGCTCTCTAAACTTATGTTTTCTTAGATTTTTTTATCATTCGATAATATGCTGTCCATGTGCAGCATTTAAATATCTGTTCTGTTACGATATACAGTAATAACAAGATAATTTATTGAACTCACTTTAGCCCTATTTCCTCTGATATATTATTTTGATTAGTGCATTTCTTCTTTTTTTTTTTTTTTGTCTTTCTAGGTTCAGCTACAAACAATACTGAAAAGTAAATACGTGGTGTATTTCATTGAACAAATGAAAGGTTGACAAAATAAATTAAATGTGGCAGATTCTGTCATTTCCATTTGGATGGAAGTTCAATGCACGTGGGCTCATCTAGAAAGTATTTTCATTTTCTCTGATGATATCAGAAGCCATTTGCCTGAAGATGTACACAGACTTGATGAAATCAATACGGGCTTCAGAGTAAGTAGAGTAAGTGTGTTATGTTCATTTATGTCTTGTATTTGAGTTATATAGAGTAATTAAGTAGATATTTTTAAACAATACCATGTTGAAAGTTTAGTTTGAAAATTTCTTTGATAGGTTTGTTTCTAACCCATTGAGTTAATGTTATTGCAGAAAGTATACTTAGGTGTAGTCTGCATTCTTTATTATTAAAATTAAATTATTTATTTGCCTTGTTTTCCTTTCACATGGACTGGCATGCAAACTGGCACATTATCACAAACCTCAGTAGTGGAAGAAGTTCTGTGGATCATTCCTTCACATGACTTTAATATCTTCTTTGATATTTGAAAAACTAACTCTTTGTTAGTTTTTTAATCTCCTGGAGTTGCACAGAGATATGATATTTCTCAGTTAAGGAAATCCTTGCTGTGAAACACTAATTTATGACAGTGATAGCTGAAATATAAGGTTATGATATATTGTTTATTAAGGACCAAAAATTATAGTAGGTCAGCCTAAGCATTTTCACTTATACAGAATATCAGGTCTTAATTGTTTTTTCTGGCCAAACAAAAAAAAAGCCACTGAAGCCTTGAAGAGTAAAGAGAGTAACTTGCATTATGAATATACCTATAATTCAATCTACATATGTCAGGGAAAATTCTGAGGGCTCACTTTTCACTACATGTGTTTCTGAAAAGCTAAGTTATGATAGTGATCATTTCATAGGTTCTACGTTTAAAACATCAAATACATTTCTAATTGTTTAAATCTGCAGCGTAAGCAATATGGGCTGCAACACATCTAACTATACACCTACAAAAAAACCCCTACATTCACACCTTTGCATTAGTTGAAAACCTTGTTAAGAATGATGATTAATGATAATTAACAGGCATGATTTTCTTCATGATGCATATTTAAGAAGGCATGGGTCTTTCACACATAAGCAGAATTGTCATACAAGTTAATGCTTTTGGTGTAATCTGTCATGTTGTTAGAAGAGATCTAATACTATAATCAAAGCAGTGTTTGTTTTTCTTCAATGGCTGTTCAAAGAAGAACTAAGTTGCCTGAGTTCCTTTTTTGTTTTCTTCAGGTTCATTGTAAACATTGTGAAAATAAATGGTTGTGGATTTTCTTCTTTTGTCATTTAAAAAATAGAATTTTAAGCTGGTGAGGTGTCTTCTTCCACTTCCTTTCCCCTGTGCTTTCTTTGTCCCTTTATACCAAATGGTATGAAATGGCAAAATGTGAGGGGAATTCCACCCGCTGTAACTAATTTCCTCACAATTCTGTATGGGAATGACACAACAGAAACAAAAACATGATAGAAGTTACCACCAAGCCATCGATACATGAAAAATTGAAGATTTGCAACACAGGTAAAATTTCCAGTATGACCGTGAGTTGGAAATACAGTTCTGGAATAGTTGGGAAATGATGAATGTTGAGTCATGCTTGCTTTTTGTACAGTTTTGAAATTATATGATAATATTTTTGTTGTTCATTGCTATTTGAGATACTGGACTTGTATAGATTTGTATGATTAATTACATTTGAGGTATTATTTTGTTATTTATGAATCACATGATGTAAAACTTTTTCAAATGTCTTCAAAATATTTTTTTTTGTCAAATTTGTTTTCTCCCACACACAAACTTGTAGCTGGGGGTCTTTATTTCTCACTTTCAGCAGATTTGTCATGCATGTGGTGTTTGTCTTATTTCCCCTGCAGATAGGCATGTAATTGAGCATTTTGAAGCTTAATACTTCTAGTGCTAATACCAGCATTTATTTTTGTGTTTGTTATTCTTCATACATGAAAATGTATTTTTGGAGTCACTTCACTCTCTCATTACAGTGGTTCATTGGGTTTTGCTTTTTCAAAAATTTCTTTTATCTATAAATATCTGCCCTGTCAAAAAGAAATCTTCCTGACCCTTGTTTCCTAAGTCTGGACTCTTTGGAAGAGTTGAAGAGGAGTTTCCATGTAGTCAAATGTACTTTCTCAGATACTTCTCTGGTAGCGTTCCGTTCTTATAGACTTCTTGGTCTGAAGGAGTGAAAAGAGCTGTTTTGAAAATATGTAAAGTTTGCCACTTTCCAGCTGTTTCTTACATCTGGATCCATTGTTGGTACTTAAAATTAAAAGTAGACTGCATTGTTCTGTTTCACTGTTTCATCTGATTTCCTCCTTAACTGGAAGAGAGTTCTTGGTTTTAGGGAGCTTGAAGGTAATACCATTAAAATTTCTGTTTTCTTTCAGACTTCCTCTTTGGGAAAAATCCCTGGGTGGATATTTAGAAACCAAGCACATAATGTTTCCTCACTTATATTTTGTTTCTTCAACAGACTTGCTAGCTATTCTTCCAATAGGAACACAGCCAGAACAGGTAAACTTCTTTGCATATATTTGTACTTCATGTTGTCGATAGAAGGATATATTTCCAGGTAATGATGTGAGAAGATAGTATCATAGTATCACACTTTTATTTTTGAATGTTAATTTGAGTGTTAATTTACTTATACAAAATATTCATGTTTCTGAAGTAAGGCAGTAACTATTTCCTGACAGCTAGGAGAGGTACAAGGTCTTCATCAAGGAGAGATTAAACCATCATTCTGAGATATTAGAAATCTTGTGCTGTCTCTTACTGGAAATTTAGCTGTGTATGATTTGAATGTGTATAGATCATAACTTTGCAGGAATTAGAAGTGGAAAAGGCCAATAAGATCATCAAATCAATTCTGCTTCTGGTGCCGACTGATCAAATTTCAGAAATGTTATGCATAGTGGTGATAAGTAAGACTGAGAGATCCATGGTCTTTGTTACGTTGTTAATGACTTTACTGTTGACCATTAATGTAAGCAATGTTTTTGTAGCTATCCTTGTTTTCTCCCCTTCAACAATAATCTATTAGATTTTGTGACGCTTTGAGACAAATTTGTATTAAAGCACAAGTATATTTCATTTCAGGACTTCTATACTCCACATGCCAGATATATCTACATGTCAGATAATATTCCTGGCCTCAGTGATGATCTAGCTATGGCCATTAATTCTCTGAGTACTAAAGCTATTGGTGTGTCTCAGGCAAAGTTGGGTTTTTTTTGTTTGTTTGTTTTGTTTTGTTTTTTTTTTACGAGGGATCAGACATGTAACAGAACTGATATTTTCCCAGAGGATGAATTATTTGACAGGCCTAAATGTTGAGCCTTTTCAGACATGATCGTAGATTCTCCCGTCTGCTTTACATTACTAAATCTTACTGACTTGTTTCATCCATTAATTGTTCTATGTTATATACAAGAAGAGCAACCAGACAGTCTTCTGTTCTACTTGTCAGGAATAGACCATGCCAGTGTGTAGACAGTGATCTTCAAAATCTACGGTCTTTGGAGAGGTGTGTTGTTACACAAGGCATTTATACCTAAATCAACATTTTTTTTGGTGAAATAATCACTAACAATAATTAATAACAATTTCAAGACATCTTGGTTTCATATTGAGCTTAGACCTTCAGTCTCTTTGACAACTGACAATAGTGTCATTAGCTCTATTCACTACTTGCTCTGTGACTGTTTCCACCCAGCTTTTCCCATAAAAAACCTCCTGTGTAGTAATCATGTAAGTCAGTGTTGCTGTGTCAGGCTGTACCACCAGAGAAATCAGAAATACTCTTCTTATTTGTTTCATCAGCATAAGTGTTCTAATGCTATCAAAATACCATTTAAAAAAAAAAAAAAAAATCTATTGTTTTTAAAACTTACAATTGAAACGCTGTTAATCACCCCATCATTTGGTGCATTTTACTTGCTACAATCAATTGAATGTGAAGAAACATTTTCAAGAGGATAGAGAGGAATCAACAAACACTGCCCTTAGAATGTACAGCAGAGAAAAGGGGCACGTTCCTTTCCACGAGGAGTGTGATTGCAGTGGTCAGGTATATTGAGTTATATGAAATTTCCTTCATGGATTTTCCCTTCTTTGGGATGTAAATTAAATGGACACTTAGACTGGCATAAAATGTCACTTTTTAAAATGGAAACATAAAAAAAAAAAAAAAAAAAAAAAAAACATTAAAAAAATTACAAATATCTTTTCCAAATTTCAAAATATTATCACTACTACATTGCTCAGAGCTGCCTAATAAACTAATAACTTAATAATCTAGTTGCCTTTTGTGTGGAAGCTTATAAAGAAGTGTAGAGAGTTAAGTGTTTAGGAGCAATCAAAAAGAAAAATTGTGCTGAAAGCCACAGAACATTGAACTCATACTAATAATTTATACTAATGAACCCTATGGTTAAACGTTACTTTCCTCATACTTCTGTCTTCTGCATTTCCACAACAATTTCATTCTCCTTCTCTCTAATCCTTTAAGGCACACCTCTCCAGACCTCAAGCTCTCTCCCATGTCCCCTATCAGCTGAACATGGGTTTAGCTGTTTTTGAGCCTCATGTTTGCTAATTGGCCAGCCAGTACGCGTACTAACTGGGTAGTGGTAGGTCAGAAAGAACAGATCAGCAGCTTCTGAGACAATAACTTATTGTTCTCACAACAGTGCTGAATGGATAAGCATTCACATTGCATAAAATCAATGTTGCATGTAGTTCTAATGATTGATTGTCTCAGCAGGGAAGCCAGAGATTGAATGGGCAAATATATGCAGTTTGCCTCTTAGAGATAGTTTCTCCAAGACACAGCTACATTTGAGTGCCTGGAGACATAGGAAAGACTGTATTGTCTGTGTTTACTCTGTCTCTGCAGAACAGAAAAACTCTAATCTCTAAGACAGTAGATCTGTGTGCTTCAATCAAATGGATATGTAAAGCAAAACAATGTCTGGTATCCCAGTAATTGGGAAAGGCTCCTCAGAATTAAATCCTACTGAAGAAACAGTGTGGAAAGAGAAAATGGGGAAGAAAAAAAAAAAAAAAAGAAGAAAAGCAAACAAATAGAAAAATCCTCGCTTCAAGTTTGTAAAGAATGTTGATATGAAGAACATCTTTTGTAAGGATTAAAGAGATGAGCTTCTTATTTTGTTAATATAAAACATAGCATTTATGCTATGTGCTTAGATTTATGCCTTTTTTTTTTTTTTCCTTCAAAAAGTCTTGGTTGCTACACCTTGATGAAACTCTATGCAAAATAGTGTGTCTCTATGTCAGGAAGGTGATACTGGCCTATGAAGAAAACCAGAGAGAACTTCTTGACTACTCAGTCTAGGTTGCACATACTTGTCAAAAATCTGAAGGGTTTCAGATGTAGAAATGGCATTTGCTAGGCTGGAAGAGAAACCTAGGGAATGAGTTCTGAAGGATTACCACAAGAAATAGGTATTCATAGGTGTCTTTTTGCATAATTCAGGGAAAATTAGCACAGTGTGAAAATGGTGTCATAAAAGAATATTTAATATTTTTAGTCTTATAGTAAATTAACTGCTCTTAGCATCTACGGGGAGGGGAAGAAAAAGAAAGAAAGAAAAAGAAAATAAATAGTCCTTTTGCTTCAGTTTCTGTTATCTCATGGGCATTTTGAGTACATCTTGATTACTGGGTTTTCCATGGGACGATTCTAAACTGAGATGAAAGGTACAAAGACTACCAGAGTTCAACCATGTTAGTGTAGCAAGAACAAAGTATGAAAGCAGTATAGATATAAATATTAAACCCATGTATTTGTTTAAGGAAGCAGAAATTGTTTTTCTGAGTCAAACCAAACAGTTTACTTCTAATTTTATTTATTTTAGTTCCTCTTCAGAAGAGTAGCTTCTGCTGTTTGAATTTTGTTTCACCTTTGCTTACCTCCACTTCCTTTGAATACTTAAGTAGCCTGGTTTTCTTTTCCAATTTAGAAAATCTGCCACCTTGGAAATACAAATAAGAAACACACCTGTAAGGAGAGGAAAATCTGACAGAGATACCTAAAATTATCCCTATAATAGAGGAGATGGACAAAGATTCATCTTTTGTTCACTGTCATAATATAAATGCAAATAGGCATTACCTGAAATAATTAGGCAGCAGAGTTTAAAAAAAAAAAAAAAAAAGAAAGAAAAAGAAACACTTTCACACTGTGTGCAGTTTGAAATACAGAACAGTTGGCTACAGAATGACAGAAGTATAAAAAGAGGTCAAATAAATGGTTAGTCCTATTTCACTTCAGTTCATGGCAATTAAATATGATGATAAAATTGGTAGAGTGGTTTGTGGTGTGTGTTTGTTTGTTTGTTTCCACTTGTTTGAGTTTGGTTAGTTTTTGTTTGTTTTTTGTACGTGTTTGTTTTGTTTTTGTTGTTTTGTTTTAGTAAATCCTGTCTGATGTGTCAGTGGTATATTATGGTTTATATTCCCAGAATATCCATCTCCTGGGCTTGCTTTATGTTTTTTGTTTGTTTGTTTTGTTTGTTTGTTTGTTTTATTGTTTTTTTGTTTGTTTGTTTTTAAAATAATTTCTGCTAGGTTCTATGAAAGACAAAGGGTGATCCACAATGAACCTTTGTGTGATGAGCAAGGCTACGTTTCTGTGGTTGCCGCTGGTTCTGTGACTTCAAGCATTATCTCTGTCACATTGTCTCTGCTTTCTGAGTGGACATAGTATGTGCTAGGGACTTTAGGACTTGTTCTACTTTAAAAAGGGTGGGCTAGGAACCCTGGACCTTCATGCAGATGACATCTTCCTGCCATAAAGAAGTGGAGCTCTGATGTGTTTAAAACAAACAAACAAACAAAAAACCCTTTTGGGATACTAGGCAATTTCATTCCAAGTGTTGCTACTCATACATCCTTTATAGTTGCATTGGTACTTCCATCATGATGTGATACAGAAAAATAAGAAGTCCGGTGAAATTATCTGCTGGTTTTATTTTTGTAAGCATTTTCAAAATATTTTAGGATTTAGACTAGGATTCTTAAGAAATTTATTTTCTGTAACTTGGTCCTGACAGGAGCCTGGGGATGCTTTGAATTCAATTGCATCTCAGCAGAACTTTTGGTGGTGGTGGCAGTACATGCAAAGATGATTCAGAATGCAATTAGGGACAAGAAAACAAGTATTTTTTCATTATTTTTTTTCTTTTGTCCTTTACAGACCATGAATACTGAATCAGTAAAATATTGCAAATTTCATCTGAAGTCTTCTGTAAATTCACTGAGGGAGTAGAGAATAACATCACCCGTGTAATATACTATGTCAACATAACTTCCTCTTCAAGATGTAGTAATAAATGTGAGTAACCTCCTGGCTCTACAGGAATGCAATTAAAGCTTTGCTCTTGAAATCTGGGTCTTGTTCAAGTCCCACCATGTGAAATCATTGCACAGTATGGGCCAGAATTTTGGTGGGGCTCATTTTTTCAAGAAGTCTCAGGGTTTCCCAGTGTTTTTGAGACAGGCCTTTTGTTTCTACTGTACCACATCATTCTCCTTCCTTTGCTTCCTTTCTTCAGTGTTGTCTCCTGGCCTTTTCAAGACCACCTCATCCCTGCCTCAGTCCTGTTTTACTGGTGGGGTTTATGGACTTGTGCTCTACACTCGCTTTCATCTTCAGTTCTGGCAGTTGCCTTGGCTGTACTGAGTGAGTATACCTCTGTCTTTTACCATGTGAAGAAATGACCTCATTATATTTTCCTCAGAGAAGCAGCCATCAGAATTTCTCTTTTTTACTCTTGTTCTTTGCATTTATAATGCATGTTTTAAAATTTAGTTCCTTCTGTTTCAGCTGTAGGCACTCTTTGTTGCCCTAACTGTACAAACTTTTCTATCCTAGTTATATGCTGGACAGTAGAAAGGTTACTAAAAGCCAGTGCCCACCAAAGAATTGCCACTATGCCTGCTCTGCTAGCATAAACTTTCCTAGGCGTTTGCTTTTGGCTCTTGTGAGACATGATCTAGGGAAAGATAAACCTTTGTCATCTGATGACTAGTTTTGTATTATGCACTTGTTTACATCTAATTAAACAGTAAATATAATATATACATATATATATATATGTAAAGATAACAAAGATTTTCCTTGGGCAAAACATTACACTGAAGTCATCAGTTACAACATTTATCACTGTGAACCCAGGATATGCATATACCTGTGAGCACTAAAATGTACATACACACACAAGAATATTTGCTGTCTAGTGATAGGAATAGATTCCATAGATGGGAATCCTTACAGCTGGTTTAACCTAGTAAATTAACTACTCGTGTAAGTGCCTAGCTATCACTTTCTGCCATGAGCATAGGTATGCCTACACAGAGGTTTTGTGACTACCAGTTCCAATTTAAGCCATATGCTTTGCTAGTAAGCTACTGAATGTGTGATTGGTGAGAAGCTGTGAAAAGCATGGTACACAGTAAAAAGTTTCATATGGTTTTGGATGCTGCAGGACAGCCTGTTATCTCTTTCTTAAAGTACATATTTATGCCTTATATCTTAACGCCAGTCTCTCAAGGAAGAAGTTTAATTTTTAAAAGATCTAACCATGTTTTGCAAGTTGCACTCAGTGAGTTAATATCAAAATGGTGTTCTTTGGCTGAATTAATGATGCCAATTTATTCCAACAAAGTGTTGGAGCTGTGTTTTAAACTATGTGATGATGGTCTTCGATTTAACAGTGCAGAGCTTGCTTAAAAAAAAGTTGTAAGTTGCTTTGTTACTTGAAATCTATGCTCTTGCCTTGATGCTTTTCACTGATTTAACCAAGACTTGAGAACAATTTGATTCACTGAATTCATTTCTCAATATATTGAAGTTCAGTAGGGCAAGCTGCAAGGCATTGTCAGGCTGTCTGGAGAGGCACAAGCATAGAGTTGATATCTGGGATTGCTTTTCTGAGCAGTAAACCCCCATGATTTTTATAAGATAGAAACCTAGAGCAGAACTGGGCCTCACATTGGTGCTTCTGTGAGCAAGTTGAAATGGAGTCTACCTGCTTATCTATTAAAATAGACCAGCATTTTGGTATTTGTATTATTTTTTCTTTACCTATGACACCATACTCCTTCGTGCTTTCACAGCAGAAAGACACAGAAGTCTGCTAAAGTTGGAAAGCTGTTTGCTCAGGCACATCTCCTCTCACCAACCAAACATCCTGCTTCAGATGGCAGGGCTGGGTGGCAGCAGCAATTAGCTTTTTTGTTCTTTGGGCCTAAATTTATAACAAGCAGGAAGCAACATCTGGTTATAAGGAGATGGTTAGGATTTGATGTTTAGGAGATGGTTAGGATTCATCTGCCTCTGCAAAGACTGTTGCTAGAGAGGTTTCCATCAGCCCTCTTTAATCTCACGCAATGTGGGGCAAAGCCTAGCAAAAGGATTGCTTTTTCTTCAAATGCTCTGTACTCGTTTTCTGAGGTGAAATCTTCCTAATCCAGACAATCTTAATGTCATGAACCTTGGGGGATCTTTCCCCAGCTGTAACAGGCTGCGAGACACAGCAACATGCAGCAGTAGCTGGGCTCTGAAGGATGCAGCAGGCATGCAGCATTGCTACAACATTCTGAGAAAGGCCAGTTGTAAACTGGTCTAAGACCCTAAAGCTGAGCCTTAGCAAACATTGGTGGGACAATATATTTCCCCACAAGTGCTTTTAGTGAATTATACTATTAGAAGAGTTGTTGTATTTGTTTTCCAGAAGTTTGAACTAATGGTTAAATTAAGGGAAAAAATAATAATAATAATTTAAAAAATAATAATAAAAAAGGAAGAAACAAACAAACACTATAACCTCCAAAGGCAAACACAACCTTGTACAAGAGCATTAAACAACCCCAAAAATCCAAGTCCTTAAAAAAAATAAATAAATAATAATAATAATAATAATAAATGGCCATTTCAGCAATGGCAGGGTGTAGCATCTGACTTCCAGACCCTGCACAGCTCCTGGCAATATCTTTTGGTGGTTCATGGCAAGTGACACTGCAGCAGACTGCCTGCTTAAAGTATCTGTAGTACCTGTCTTGCAAACCCTGCATTTCTCAGCTGTCTCCTTTTCCTTTGTGTACAGAAATGTTACTGAATGCTAACAATCAACGGTTCCTAATTAGCTCCTTTTGCTTTGAAGTAAGGTCCTTGTTAGCTTTGACTGACACTCTTAATTGTGACTCTCTTGAGCTCTGTTTTTAAAAATGTTTGCACACATCAGTCATTTGATTTAAGTGACTTATTCTTACCATGTTTAAGTACTAATCTGTGTATCTGGATTATGGGGTTTGTTTTCTTCCTTAGACCCTGTGCCATGGTTGATCCTGACATTGAACTGATCTGTGAAATTTTGTTGGTTGTTGAAAGGTTTATTGATATGTGCTTATTTGACAGCAAGTTTAGCACCTTGTATACTCTCTGCAGGGAACTGTTCTCTAAACAGGTGAGGGTCTCTTTGGGCTTCTGGGTTTGCTATGTGTTAATTAACACATAGGCACTTGGAAACAGTGCAGCTGGGCATTGTAGAATAATTGTTGTTTTTTTTTAATTAATTTATTTATTTTAATTATATGGTCTTTTTATTTTTAAGATACTTTAAATCACATGCCCATCCCTACTTTACCATCAGATATGAATTTAGAATAAAATGCACTTTTCTCCAACCTTGGTACATTTGTAATGCATTAATTTCATGTTTAAAAAATTGTAAATCGCTGTATAGTACCTGAGATGGCTGAGCTAAATAGTGTTGTTGTTGTTTTTTTTTAAAAAAAAAAGAAAAAAAAAACTACCTCTTGGAGAAGAGAAAAACTTTGAAGCAGAGTAGGAATTATTATGAATAACAATTAATATATTCTGTTTGAATGAATGTTTGTTTAAACTTTTGCCTGTGAATACAGTGGAGGATTGCTTAAAAAAAATAAATTAAATAAATAAATAAAGCAGTGCTAAGTAATTATTATCCTAGGAAGACTTTATATTCAGAATAACTATCCTAGAAATATACTTTTTTTAAGCTCTTTCCTCACCACCATATGTTTCTTCAAAAAAAAAAAAAAATAGGCTTTTATTAGGCTGAGTAACTACCTGTGTCTCTTGTCCTTTAATTTTGGTGTTTGATGTAAAATATGCTGCTAGTCTACCCAGTCTTCTCTTTTGGAAAAAGAAAAGTATTAACATCAGGTCAAATTAGATGTTTGGCAGCAATTTTTCTGCTTGCCTTGTTTCATCATGGAGGCATAGTGGTATTGAATACAATAATACTTTAAAATATAGTGGAAGGTATATGAGGACATAGTTAAATGCAGACTGTGAGTAAGTGCTGAGAATGACTAATAAAAAGGACAGCTTCCCAAGAAAACTTGGTCTTGGAAATCACTTCTTCATAATTCCTACCCACAGCTTACCCCTGTGATAGAAAAATGAGACATCGAAGTGACATGAACCTAAGGATTAATAAGTTATTAATTTTTTTTTTTTAGAGTGCACCTTGACATCTTAAACTTCAGACAAGTAAATGCCCAGCCTGCGAGAACAGGAAGGAGACATGTTGCATCTGTGCTGGAAGAACAGTGTGTGACCTCCTCCTGAAATCCATCCGTCCAGAGGAGTCAGCACCTTGTCTTTGTAAATGATGTCTATGAGTGTGAGATTGTCACTGGAGGAACCAAGGTGGAAATGGATCCAAAAGTTCATGACATCCTATTCTCAAAGTATCGTACTGGAGGTTTTACTTCTGGTGCAAATTTTGCCATGTAAAAATAGATGGGATATTAAAAATTAGATATACACATTTAACTTTTTTATGCTTCTGACACTGACCTAAAAACACTGCAAGGCTACAGCGTAAACAGGGAACAAAAAGGTGCCACTTTAAATATACTGTTTTCTTATACATTACCACCTGGTTTATTTTCCTGTGCTAACACAATCCATTAAAATATTTTCCAAGAACCACTGTGACTGGGGACTTCATGCTATCAAGTCAGTTCTGGTAGCTGCTGGCTTACTGAAATGTAGAAAGAACAGACCTGAGGACCAGGTACAACCTTCATTTACAAGCAGGAGTAAGAGTTGATCCTGGTGTTCTGTCTGAATAAAAACAGAATCCTAAAAAGAGAAGGGTTTAATGCTCTTGTGATCTGTGGCTTACCATCCTTTTCCAGGTGCTTATGTGAGCCTTAAGAGACTTAAATTTGCTTAAAATAGTGACAGATGATATCCCAATTTTCATGGGCCTGATCAGTGACCTGTTTCCAGCTCTGGATGTTCCAAGGATAAAGAACCTGTAATTTGAACAGATGGTTAAACAATTTACCCCCGAGCTTCACTTGTAGCCTGAAGAGAGCTTTATTTTCAAAGCAAAAGAATTCATTGCCTTTAATTATTCCCCTTAAGAGTTTCAATCAAAATAATTGCAAATGGGTTGTATTAGACATGAAGGTTATTTTTGAGTATGTTACACTATTGATAAGGCATCCTCAAAGTCTCAGTATTTCAAAGGCATTTTGTAATGGCAGTACAGGAACTCAGTATGATAAATATAGAATTAAGGAAATAAGGATAAATAAGGAAAAAATATCTGTTCAAAAAGGCTGTCTCCACTGACAAACATGATTTTTTACAGCACCAAGTTCTTGTACACAGTAGCTTAGCAAATGTTGGTGATTATTTATAGGGGTGAAGGAAGCAAAAAAAAAAATAAAATAAAAAGGTATAGATTTGGAATGTGTGATTACCTATGTTGTTTTTTTTTCTTCATGTATGTTCTGCTATTTCTGTATAATACAACGCAGAGATAAGTACTGAGAAGGTCTAAGTTCCTATTTCTTTTTAAAGGGAATAGAAAAGAGGGGAGAAGGGGAGAGAGAACTTCTGTGCATACTTCCCTCTCTTTGTTAAGAGGACAACAGGAGAGCAAAGGGTCTCACCATGTATTCCTCCTGTGTGGCAGACTGTTAAGCTGGAAGAGCTACTAGCAGTATGTTGCTCCATGTTTGCTGTTGGAAATGCAAGGACTGGAAAAAGCAAGGTACCTGCCGGCCGACACAGTGGGTTTTTGATTTCACATTGCAAAGAAATTGCCTTGGTTCTTGCAGAAAATATTCTGCAGGATGTGTTGACTCTGCTTTAGGCTGTTGTATGATAACATGTTGTTGAGGCCATCCAGTCAGCCATGTGGCATGCAATGGCAAAACTCAAATGTACACTTTGCTCGTGACATTTTATTTGTTTGCAAATACCAAAGGAAAATTAATAGTGGCAGCAAGTAATGAGCATGCTATTTGACAGATAGACTAAGTAATATATTGTTCTGGAAGGAGAATCAGGATGATTTAATTAGGCTTCTAGACAGAAATAGTGGAATATTTTGCCAAAACACTAGACAAGTATTTCTAATAGATAATGCCTATTCCTGTTACAAAATTTTGGCCGGTATGTGATTTTCTTCCCCTTTCAACATTTTCTATTAGAGAAGATAGACTGTGGAGTGCAGCTGTATCAGAATGGGATTCTCCCTTGCTGTCATGGAATCACAGAACCATTCTAGTTGGAAAAGACCTCTGAAATCACCTAGTTCAACCTTTAATCTAGTACTGGCAAGTCCACCACTACACCATGCTACTAAGTTCTACATCTATATGTTCAGAAGCTTAACGGAAATTAGGCTTAATGTCGTTAATATACCCAGTTTAGAAAGAAAAGCAAAAATTCCTACTGTGTCAAAATTGACACTAACGCACTGCCTGTCCATCCCCTTTATGTGCTCAAAACTGTGCATTACACCTATGTGAACATGCAACAAAAGTCCATTTGGAATGGCCTCAACCCAAAACCTCTGACAGCTGTCAAACTGTTTGGTTATATACACAGTGCAACACAAGGGTAAAAAGATGGCAAATGGCATATGTCCTTCTTATCAGGACCTGTTCCTAGAAGCATAGTTCTCTATCAAAAATAGGCAATGCCAGAATTCAATGAAGGCATTAGAGACTGAATTATTGTATTGTTTTGTTGTTGTTGTTGTTGTTGTTTTCTGTGTTTTAATGCAATATGATGTGAATGCAGAGCACTGGTAATTGTGGAAAGACTGGAAGCAGGACAGGATGCTAGTAGACAGAAAAGTGCTAAACTGAATGATGCTGATTCAGCTGCCTAAGAGGGCAGTTATTTTCTCTCCAGACCCATGAAGACTTCCGTATCTCACCAATATTGTTAAAAATAATGACATATTCTCCTGTAGCCAAAACAGAGATAGGTCTTTATTATATAAAATACAGTTATTCTGCTGTATCAAGAGTTCACTGAAAATATTTTTTATTTTACTATGAATAACCATCTATTAAGCAAAGCATAGTTTTCTTATGCTGTACAAGATTCTTGTTTCAGTGACGCATTAGGAATCCTGAAGTTTTAATTGCTGTACATTGCTGTTATTTAAGCACTAAAGTGATGAGATTTTGTTGAAATATAATTTACAGCAGAAATTATATTCTGCTGTCTTTTCTTCTGAGAGAGCAAACTAATATTACCCACGAGGGGTCAGAATGGTTAGTTTTGGATGGGGATGTAGATTCCATGTGCACTGAGTCACTCAGTACTGTTACAGATGATAACAAAGTGAGCAACTGGGAAGCAAGCACGCTAGATTCTTCTCTACCTGTTTTGCCCTTTCTTTACTTTTTTGAAGACAGTTTTTCTTCCATTCCTTTCATTTCTTTTGGTTTTCACTATTACTAAGTGATTCTTTGGCATCTGAGTAATATATTGCTTGCCTCTATGTACAGCAAAAAGTCTTCAAGTTTCCTACGTATACTGTAAGGCTCATTGTGCCTCCTAGTGTATAAATTGATGTAATTCAAGTTGTCAATCATAAGATTATTGAAACCAGCGTTTGTGAAACCTTCCAGTAAAACAGATTTAAGATTTAATGAATTAAGTCCTCACATCACTGTAGCAAGGAAGGCTAACATTAGGAAATCTAAGTCAGCTTAAGAACTAGCAGTAGTATCTATTTTTTTATTCTCTTCTCATTAGTTACACAGTGAAACCAATTTAGTTGTATGGCCAAAATGCTGCAATGTAATGAAATCCAAATCTAAAATCTAAATGTAACTTTCAAATGATGATTGTAGTTTGTTCCATTCTGTTAAGCTTTCTTCTCTTGAGAACTTAAGCCCATCTCTGTGTGGTGACGTTCTCAGGTTACTCTGAAAGGTGCTTGTCTGGGGTTATCCACATATCCACTTTAGCTATTGAACAGAAAGCATTATTTCCAAGGGACGTTTTGGAGCACCCAAATTTAGGTTCCTGCTCTCCATCATTTCTTTCTATTGACATTGAGAAAGATTTAGCTTCTCCTGCTTTTAGCAGCCTTCAGGAGTACTCTTATTGGTTAAGCAGGCTACTCTTCTTTTGAATGGATTAAACTGTGGAAAAACACAGAATCAAGTAAAACCTTTTGAACTTGTCCTCCTCTGTGTTTCTGAAGCAAAAATCATAGCCATGTTTGAACAATCTTTATTTAGCTCTATTTGAGATGTACTGATGCTTTCCAGGTTCTGACCTTTACAGGCAACAAATGTGTGCCCATGACTCCATCAATGCAGCTACGGTTTGAGGTGCACCACTTAAAAGCTGCAGCTCCAGATAGAGGATCCAGAGCTGGCCTCCTCTATCTGAACACCCAGGACCTGGGCTAGAATCCATGGGGATCTGATGATATTAATTAAAGATTTTAAGATACATCCTGAAAATTAATGGGACTAGATGCTATTATTATTCTACTATGATAATAGGGGGATGAATTAGTTGATGGGTTATGTAAATTGTTAAATACAGTTTGGAAGATTTCAGCATAAGTTAAGTGTTTTATTTTTCCCTCTTATCCAGAGTGTTCAATAAGTAAATAAATCGGTTGTTGTTTCCTGTCCCTTTTAATAATAGTTGCAATTTTTGATACTGTTAAGGACATCATGGTTTACATCAGCTTGATTTTCTTTACCTCCTACCCCTTTTGATTGCAGTACTCCTCTTTTGACTTTTTATGTGTGTGTTTTATTCAAATTAATCACAAGAAAAATTTTTTTTAAAGAACATGGGTCTCCATGTATAAAAGGGCATTTAATTGTTAAAAACACAGTACAATAATTTAAGCAGTCCAGTGTGATCTTTTCCTTTTGTCTTTTGTTGATCTAAAACAATACAGTTGTACAAATATTAGTAAAAATGGAGTCAAGTATTTTCAATCAGTGTTTTTATTTTCAAGCAGCATTACTGCAGTTTCATAACAAAATTTGATTTTTCAGCACTCCAACATGTCATCAACATTTTAGTTCTAGCCATCCATTTCTAGAGTACTGTGTCAGGACAACTGGAGAAGCCTTCAGTCCACACATTTCCCAGAGAAGTCTTGTCAGTAGGAGAATTTAATTAAACAGCTTGAGTTGCTTCAAGCTGCCCACCTAGGGGGTCAGGATCAGAAGACTGGTATGGGCATGGAGAAGCAATATGATCTCTCACAGCAAACAGGAGTGTAGAGATGGAAACAGTAGGCAACAAACTGTTCAAACAGAATAGCTGTGAATGAGTAAATAATTGGTTTAGGCAGTGTTTGACTAATACTGTGTGAGCACAAGTAGGGGATAAAATTGCCTAATCCTTTGGAATAGAGACAGTAAGGCATGTGGCTGCTAACCCGAAGCATATGCTATAGTTTGCATAACAAAAAGGACTTTTAGACCTTTGGTTGTGATAGGAACTAGCAGATGAGAAGAGTTACATTTTTATTACAATTGTCTTCAACTGTACTCAGCCAGACTTTTCAGCTAGTCTGGGTTTTATATATATGACTGTAGATGTCTGCAGTGCCAGTCACATTGAATTTGGGTGTCACATAATCATTGGTCAAGGGTACAATTTAAACACCGGTATTTTAAGTACTTTGTTCTAAAACAACAGAAAAAAATATGGAATCCTGGGTCCCACCTGCTTTTTGTTGTCTGGCCCTCTGAAAGCAGGAGAAAACCATCATCTGGTTCCTTCTCCCTGCCCTCTCTAGAATAAAGGATGTAGTCAAGGAAAATGGGTATAACCATATGCCAGTATACTCAGCTGTCAAAGTAGCTCTCAGAAATACAGCAGGATTATGTGCCTCCCTACTTGGAACAACTCAAAACAAACACTAAAACTGTTGGTCCTATTCCTGAAAATATTATGGTAAAGGCAGGCACTAGGATTAAAGCTATTTATTTTTTAAGGAACAGTGTTTCTGAAACATCCATTGAGCACGTGGCCCTATGCAGTATAAAATAAATAATAATAATAAATAAAGGTTTAAAATTACGATAAATCTGGTAGGTATGTGAAGTGAAGCTTAGAGACTCAGTACTGAAGTATGGCATATGCTTGTGAGTGGAGAGTTATAAAGCATGAACTAGTAAACTTTAAATTGCCTCAGTGGGCATTTAGTTAGTTTTGCTCTTTTTTTTTCAGTATGATTCACATACAGTATTCTCAAATGCTTTACAGTGTTTTGAATACATTAATTTTTAGGTCTTTTTAAATGCTTAGATAAGTAGGAATTTTCTTTGGGGGGGATTGAAAGTTGACGGGCATAGAAACATAGCTACTGATCAGACTGATCAGAAGATGTTATCCATTATCGGCTATCTTGAAATAAGATTTTTTTTATTGTAGTATAATAGTTGGTAGGAAAATATAAGGCTTGGAAAAGAAAGCTGTATCAGGTAGTGAAAGTTTTAGGTGCTCAGAGTAAGTGAGTAAAGTTAAACTATTGCCAACTACTTGCTGAAACAGTTTGAGGTATGCTGAATGCCAGACCTAAAGGTAAATGAAATATTAATTGAAAAATTAAACAAAATGCCTGTTGCACCAACGGTTTGTTTCTTTTAGCAGTTTTTGAGACACCAGCACTCTGTAAAAGCTGAGAAGGAGTTGACATATTTCAGTGAAAACCTGATTTCAAAATTTTTTTTTTTTTTTTTTTTTTTTTGTAGTAGGAAAAAGAGTACAAATTTTCGAGTAGAAATACTATGAACAGAAGAAATAATCCAGTAGAACATTCTGTTCCAGCAATTATGTCTTCAAATGAAAGAACAGCGTATCCCATTTCATTGCTTCTAGAGTTCAGTCTTAGGCATACATGTATCTGGAGAAAAACAGAAATCAAAGTTTGCTTTTAAAACTAAACTGCATTGTGCAAGTGTTTTTGTTTGTTTGTTTGTTTTGTTTGTTTTGTTTTTGTTTTTTCCTTTTCAATTTCAGTTAATTTTATTTCTCACATCTGAGGTGGCACCTCTCAAATATTTTATTGATTTACTTCTAACAGGCAAACCAGTCTGGCTTGTTGGAAATCCTGGAATAGGACAAACTCTTTGTAGGTGATAGTCTTTGGAGAGAACAGCAAGGCTAACATTCCTTTCAACTGCTATACACAGTCAGCAATGTTACAAAGTAAGTTCCATGCAGATGCAAGAATCCTTCAAAGGTGAAAAATTTTGTAGAGTTGTTATTATTGAATACAGCTGTTTTTCGGGATGGTAGATTTCAGAGGGCAGCAAAGAATTTAATTGCTATGGCCTTCCTACCTGTACACCCCATTGAGAATTCCTCAGCCCATGTCCCTTTCTTGCATTGCTGCTAGTGAATCAGATTGTCACTAGGCTTAAAAAGTCTTAAATCCACAAATCGCTACTGAATAACTTTTTACCCTGCTTTTTCATTCCTGCCTTCTGTTGATTACTTCTCTGTTCAGGTTGGATAAGCAAATACCACTTTCAGTTTACTTAGTAACTTAGTTCATTTTTTGAAGTGTTTCCAAGTTCATACTAAATTGGAATCCTACAGTAACACAACTTAATAACATTTCTACCCTCGAAATGGAGAGATTTGAAGAAATCTGATGTGCCTCAGAGAAGGGTCATACGTGAATATAAACTGTCAAAAGTTCTTTAATGGAGAAACAGCCTTAGAAAATTTTCAGATATTCCTGTTTTGGTAAGGATCATTTAGCTAATGATTGCCATTCCAGCAGCAACCATGGCCAAGGCACTGGAGCACAAGGGCATAACACTTCCCATTGCAAAAGGAAGCTGATAAATAAATAAATAAATAAATAAATAAATAAATAAATAAAAGGCTTCTAGGCAACTGATGCCAAAGGGGTTATACATTCTTTGTACAGGAAATTTCTTAAATAAATGAAATAGGTGAACACAGCATCACAGGGGCTTTCTATGCAAGCGTATAGCAGCACCCACTAACTGTACTATGGTCTAAAACTTGTGAGTTTACAAAGGTTTAAGGATTTGCTATGAAATGTTAGTATTATTCCTTCAGATTTTAAGTTTATATTGTAAAACATCTGCTGCTCCTTTTAACAGATTAACAAAGAAATGGACTCTATCTGCAGCTTTTCCTTCTCTCCACTGTTCTTCAGCCAAGTCACTCTTGTTAAGTGCTCTTCTGTGCAAGTCTGTGCAAGTTCCTAGCTGTGGGTGAAGAACTGCATAACAGTGTATACCAAATATATTGTGTTTGCTTTCCATTGTGTTTACAACATCTTTCTGGTGAACTGTAACAATATAATTTTGTTCTGTCATGTATCACTCAGAATGACTGCCTCTTATGTTATTCTAGTGTTTGTGGATACCAGTGCTTCTTCCCATACAATGAATTCAAGTGATATATTTTGGTGCCTGCCTTTCATATTTTTGGCTACCTCTCCAAGAAATTGTTTGGAACAATCAGGTGGTTGTTGTTTAAATGGGAAGAGGCATCCACATCAAATTACACAAATGAGCAATTAAGTCTCAGCTCAAAAAGAAGAGCTTAAAAGCTGAACTTGTTGAAGTACAGCTATTCCTCACATTGTCATGTTCCTTCCAGAGTTTAGAGGTTAAAAGATTTTTCTTACATATCATATCACTTTTAATTTGTGGTATTTTCTGCCAGCTCCCATCTTATCTCTATCTGCTTAACTTCTTTTGAGCTATCTGCTAGAGTGGGTGAGATTAGCATGAAGTGCTGGGTTTTATTTAGCATTCCCCAAGGCATATGACTCATCCACTCTCCCTCTAGAAAATCAGAAATTTTCAAAATGTTATTTGATGGCAGTTTCTGATGCAAGATAATATTGGCACATTAAGTTTGGGATCATCAGTAGTACTAAAGTCTGGAACAGTACCACAGGGAAATTTGCATAAACATTTAAGTACAATGGGGTTTAGTGAAATATATTTCCTTATTGTACCGTAATAATACAGTATTTGAAAAAACATAATGGGATCAATAGGTGACAATTGTGGACACTTAAAAATTTGAGTAAGTTTAAGGATTAAGAAGTGTTCCTAATTATGGGTTTAAAAGTACAGGTATATACGTACCTCTTCTAAATGAAGAAAATAGTCTTCTTTTTCCTAAGATATTAAGGCAATTAAGATACTTTAGACCTTTCATATACAGATAGTTTCTGCATGTTTTCCCCTTTTGTGGTAGAAAATTAGGATAAGTACAGACAGACAGATCTTTTTTTTTCCCAAATTTTATCATCCAGCTGCAAATACACTAAGGTTCTTCATTTTTGTCTTGTCTGCCAGTGCACCTTCACTCTTCATGTGCTTGCTTTTGTTCTCCGTAGTCAGTAACTATACTTTTAGCCAACTGTGGCTAGACATAAATGTATTTGAGAGCATTTGCTACCTTTCTTGAAGTGGCATGCCAAACTCACTGTTGAAACATGCAAAGGATTTATTTCACTGCTTAAAGAATCTGAGACGACAACACAATGTCCCTTTTATTCTAATGGAAGATGTTTGCAGTGATATGTTTCTTCATACTGCTTTGCCATGAAATGAAAAAGTCTGTGACAAGTCAGAACTACGGTTGTTCTGACATAGAGCATTTATGTGTCACTACACAACTGCTGCTTTCATTTCCTACAAGATCTCTTGATTGTGTTGCCCTGTTGTTAAGATAATAATCAAGATAAGCTTAAAAGTATATGTTTAATTTTCACTTTTCCTATCTAGCCAAAAAGATTTTAACATATAACCTACTATAACGTGTTTAAAAAATAAAAAAATAAAATAAAATAAAATAAAAAAAGAGGAAGGGGAAGTCTGTTGTCCACAAAGTTAGGATATACTGAATGACTGAACGTATAAACTATTCTATTTAGTATACATGGAAATAATCCTTTTTCTTAAAGTTTCATAAACACCTTTGCTTAAAATCCCTGCTATGAATGAAACTAAGAATGGTTCCAAAATTAGGCTGCTAACCAAATACGTTAGCCTTTTTCACTAGAACATGCTGAGAAGTTTACCTTGAAGTCCACTTAAGCCTGTGGTTTCATTTTCTGCAGAATATTTATATGATCATTTAAACAGCAAAAATTAATGACATAGGCAAGGAGATTAGATGTTTTGATCCCAGCCCTGTTCTAATAAATTCCTAGTGATTTCTGCAGGATCCTATTTCCATGCACAAAATAAAAACAAGATTTGTTTGTGTGTTTGGAAGTCAGATTTATATAAAGGTTGAATCCTGTGGAATACTTCACTAAGTGACAAAAAATGAGGATCACATCATACTAAAATTCAATGTTTTAATAATGCCTAATAACAAAAGTTTTATCTTATATTTTCAAGATATCAGCTTTCTCTAGTTATTCTTCCTCTTATATTTGTAAGGAAAGACATGCAGTTGGATAAAAATTGTATAAGCCTCAAATTTATAGGATTTTACAGATGTAGTGAATACATGAAATTATTTGAATTAATTTGCTTACTGTTGTAGTAAGTTTATCTGATGGTCTGCATTCAACCTTATTTAAGCACCTCTGGGGAACAGGCTGAAATTTTATATAATCAGCTTTATTCCTTAGTGATTAAATGATAGTTATAATTTGTATCTTTATACCTTTAGATGTATTAAAATTCTTGTTAATCCTTCTCAGGAGAAGAAGAAAATATACTACTTCAGTGGTAAAATTGTTGAATGTCAAATACCTGGGGATTTTACATGCAAAAGCATCTCAGTTCCAAAGGATGCAGATATGTGGTGAGATTTTCAAAAGCCATGAAGTAGTTAAACTAAATCAAACAACAATTTTCTGGAATTCAGAAGAACAGTCTGACATTTTTTAAAGGAATTTTGTGAATTTCATTGATTCCTAAGGACTTTAATAGTTTGAAAACCCTCATAGGTTGTGGAAATATTTCATAAATCCTAGCCAGCATGATTTTGATTTCTTGGTTTGTTTAGTTTTAGCATTGCTTAGCATGGTAATCATTTTTATGTATGCTGAGTATGTATGCTGAGTGATCTTTCAGAGGTGCTTGAAAAAACAAATGGAGGAAAAGTATGTTTGTAACTATGGCCCAATAAGAAATAAATGTATCTATTTTATGAATGATTTGAATATGCCTAAAGTGGATAGATGTGGTTTATACCTCATGTATTGATTCAGCAGCATAGGGATTATGAACACTGTAGAACATTTACTTCTTGAAAAAAATACAGGACAACTTTCAATATTGTGGTCCATGATAGGCTCCCTAAAACACATAGAAATGAAAAACTTCAAGAATTACTTCAAAAACAACAACAAAAAGCATACTCTCCCTGGAGTTTTAAGCGGTTTTAGAAAAGAGAAGCAGAAAGTGGAGAGGTTGTAGAGTCTTGGTCTTGGAAAAGGAAAGTATTCTTCAGCTGCTCTTGGTGGAGCATCCCATGGATGTATGTGATGAGAACACACATCTTTGAGGTATAGAAGCTGATGCCCTAAACTGCAGTTTGACAAATGTTTGACTTATACTCCTATCTCTTCATCACCCTGCAGGCAAAATCTGCAGAAACTTTACAGTACTGGTTCAAATGAACAAATGTTCTTTCTCTGTAATGAGAAGAAAAACATACACAAAAAAAAAAACACACTGAAGTTGATTTGGACAATTAAGGCAACTCCCCCCACTATCAAATAAATAAATAAATAAATAAAAAGAAATCTAACAACTAACAAAACAAAACAAAACAAAAAAAAAGTGGAAATTAAAATATATTAATATATTAGTATCCTATTACCAGATACTGTGAAAAGAGGTAATTTTCAATTTAAAATCAACCAATTAATGTTTTATTTTGTTCTGATACAGAATCCGTGTCTTACATAAATACTTACAGTTGCTGTTATCAATACAATTGGTTTCTTCTTGTTACTGTACAAGCATGTTACTTATGTCCTGTGTTTGCTTCACGCCACCTGTAAATAACGTTATCCGTTGAGTGAAGGAGAGAAGTGATCAACAACAACAATAATTAAAAAAAATAATCATACAGATATGTCAGTGTATTGTCAAAAGGAGGTGGACAGAGGGGCAGGCTATATGCTTACAAACAATGATACTTCAGCATTAGGAGGATGAGTGTATCTTCTCAGTGGTGTTCTTTGACGTGTTCAGGTTGGTCTCACACACACACATACACCATCCTTAAAATTTTTATTTTTTTTCTTGTTTTGTTTTTCGCTGTCACATGCCCTATAATCTCACTAGGTTAGTGACCAACTAGTGACCAACTTGACCAATAACTTCTGTACTGTTATTGTTCTTTTAATGTATATTCAGTAGAATTGTATAAGCATTTAATTAGGTGATATTTCATCTTGTGGAAGAGCAATAACAAGTTTCAGCTGAATATTTTGTTACGGAGCAAGTCATAAAGAGAAAAGAAGAAGCGACTGCTCAAACCTAAAGCATCTCCAGTTCAGTGATATGAATTGCATCTAATTTAGTGCTGTGCAAAGATAATGTGTTGTAGTGCCCTTCTGTTTTCTTCCCAGTTATACACTATTAGAGCCTTTAATCTTTTCTCACAAAAATTTCAAACTTTCATTCTTAACAGTTATCGCTGGTTTTCTGTTAATTCATGCTTCTCTGTTTAGAGTTTTCCTTCTGAAACAAAACATAACACAAAACTAAAAACCTATACTTTATAAAGCAATTCAAATTAGAGGAAGAGTTGACCTTGTCACTTAGGAATTTTAGACATAACCACTTGACGTTTCTAAAGTAGAGCAGAATTTGAGGTTTTTTGTACACATACAGGAAGAAAAAATGCAATTATTTGAGAAAGAGATGCATTTAAGTATGGAATTGTGGGAAGGATTTATTGATTTAGTAGGGAGTGCCTGCATTATTTATAGATTTTCCTCTTACTGTAGGGTTTTGGGTTTTTTTGTTTGTTTTTGTTTTTGTTTGTTTATTTGTTTTTGTTTGAGCTGCTTGGCCTCGTTCAGTTGTATGCTGATTTCTAAAGAAACAAGGCTGTCAACAGGTTTGGGCAATTAGAACTCAAAATTGCCTGATACTGAAAATCCATTTTAAAAGGGGGCAACTTTTATTTTTAAAATTTACTTAGATCTATGCAGTATCATATGGAGAGCCAGAAATAGTATTTATTATATTATACAGCAGAACAGGAATGATCTTTTAAGCTACCCTTTTTACTATATAATGGTTTCTCTGAAATGCGCTTGGTTCCAGTTGTTTTACACAGCTCTAAGAGACTTTCTTCATGCATATGAAGATGATCTTTGCCATTTGACATTTTTTTTCATAGTGAAATCTGTTAATTTTATCTGTTGTTATCTACCATGGCTGCACTCTCAAACTGATTTGAACTTCTATATTTTGCATTAAGCAATTGGGAGGGCCGGGGGGTGAGGGGGTTGCATGTTTTATTTTGTTTTTAAAGTTTTAAAATGAGAATCCTAATTTGATACTTCCATGGCCATTTTTATTCCACAGTTTCCCATAGGGCAGTAATGTTGGTTCTTCTACTTGAGGGTAAGTGCCTGAAAAATGTATGGTATTTTGTCACTAGCATTAATCAAGCTACAGGTATGATAGGCAGAAGCTAACTATTAAAGAAGTTTATAATTGTCAATATATTGCCTGTATGAATCCACTGGAAGCTTCACAGTCCACCCTAAGCTCCAGGTATGATTTTAAGTGTCATAACAGTTCTGTATTTATTATTTAATACATGAGATAATTATCATTTACCCTATCACTGTAATAGGTAGGAAACTAATGGGAATAGGAGAAAACATATCTGCAGCTTAGCACAGGTTTCAAATCCTACTCTTCCTATAGCTAAACACAGAGAGAGAAGCCATGTGCATCATAATACTGAGAATCCACTGAATTTTATAGCAATTGCAGTCTCATGAAATTCACCTGCCCTTGAGGCTCTGAGCCAGACATGCAACTGCTGTGGAACTGCACCAAGGATGAGGCTAGAAATGAAGTATTTCCTGTGGCACACAAGTGACTGTGTTTTCACCAGGCTGTATTGTAATTTAACACTCCATTGACTCTTATCTGCTGTCTTGTGATAAGGAATCTCTCTCTTTTTTTCCCTTTTCATTTTCAATGACATTTTGCAGTATTTACTTTGAACTTCCTTTCCTCAGATGCCCTGACTACCATCTACAGCAAGCTAGTTTGTTTCCACTTTCAGCAGCATGCTTTCAGTCCATCAGTACTGAAGAATATTCCAGTCATCACACAAGCAGCCATGTGGCTTCAAAAGACAGTGGTTCAAAACTCCTCACCAACTGCTATTAAATTCCCTATATCTTTAACCTGACAGACCTCTCCAATGTCCTACAGGTCTGTATCATGGGTTATATTTTTACCTGAAGACATTCTTTTATTGCTGTTCTTTATTATTCAATGAGATATATCCCTGTGGACCAATTTGAAGAATGGATGCTCTTTGTACAACAATAGTCCATACCCTGAGGTGATTATGCTCAGGTATATAGAAAGCTAAGATAGAAAAGATATTTAATGAAAATAGAGTAATGGTTTGCAAATTTCATCATGCTTACTTATTATTTTGACAACAGAAGGTCAATTTCTGTTCCAAGGGAAGAGCAACTTTCTGGACACTAGCCTCCCCCAGAATAGTTTTCTTGCCTGCACATCCCTTGGACAGAGTGAACAAGGAGGCATGGATTTGTCAAGTCTCCTGATAACATTGCCCATTGCCCTGTAGAACACATTTTCAGTTTGCATGAGGGGCTAGGGCATCTCCATCATATCTGCAACCATACTAACATGGGATTTGTTAAGGAAAGAATTCTGGATATCAGTTTAATGTTTTTGAATGTCCTAATTTGTTCACCATGAACTGTGTTTTGTTTGTTTGTTTGTTCGGGGGGTGGGGGGACTTGGTATTGCAAAATGGGGCTAGTGAACACATAAGATCCATAAGATCCTGGCAGTATGTGTCCTGTGCTGCAGCAGGTTGTCAGACCATGACTGACCTGATGTGCCAGCCCATGGAGAGCAGGCATTTGTTTTAATTATACTTTTGCAGACTCATCTGACCGAAGAACTTGCTAAATTAGAGAGATGTTCTGGTTCATGTTAAAGGCTGTATAGTTTCAAGCATAACACGCGCTAGATACCTAATCAGTAGGGTTAATGTATTTAAGGAAAGAATCTGACTGATATCTAAACTGGTGGAAAACAAAGACTATAATTTCCTTCATAAAATGACAATGGATGCTATGCACAGGCATTTTGAGGTATGTGTGAGTAGCTTGAAAATATTTTGCCTAATGCTAATGAATCGAAAACTGGGTGGAGAAAGCTCTTATTTACTGAAACTGTAAGTAGCAGTAGCATGCTATCTTCTCATTCTCAGCCCCCACTGTAAGCATCTTCTTTACCAAGGAAAAGCAGGTGTCAGAGAAAGAGATAAGAAGAAGCCAAGGAAGATTTCCTCTTGAGAAGACTGGTTTTAGTCTTTGCAGAGGTGGTACTTTCTTGCCTTGACTGTAATGTCAAATACCTCTGTTGCGGTGTTGTTAGTAACTTAAAGCAAACACCTGAGCCTTTGCTAGGATGGGAATGTAGCAACATGTCTATGGACATGATTCTTCATGTCCTTCATTGTGTATGGAGAAACAAATTGTAGTCTTTGTTTTCTGTTTCCAAATTCTGTACTTCCAACTACAAGAATATACTTCTGCTTTTCCTAATTGTTCCTTCTGTTTTATTTTTCCTTCCTTGAATAGTTTAACCCGAGTGTTAACTGCATGCGTGCGTATATGTATACATGTATACATATATATATAAAAGAAATCAAGTTATTTTTCAATTAATTTTAAACTACATTCTTCTTTGGGCAGTAGAATGTATGTCAGTAAAATGTGTGTGCTTTTTGAACTGTGAGCATTGTTGGTAGTCCAAAAAAAATCTGTTTTTAGAATTAAACAATAAGAAAGAGTGCACTGTAAATTTCAAAACATACATAAAATAGGTATACAGGTTTCATTTTGGTATTTCTGCTCCATATGATGAGGCATAATACAACTACCTGGTTTTCAGAGTGGAAACACTGCAGATATAAGCTGGGATACAAGTGTGTTTCTTTGCCTCAATGTTCTCAGTTAACCCTTGTAACGTGTGCCTTTTTTTCCGTAACTTGTCATACATAATGAAATATAGTACTTCTCAGTATTGTTCATTTTTTCAGACATGGCAGAAGGAAGACAAAATAGTGTCATGTGTTATTTAATAGTTATGGCATACATAGTTTCTTCTGGAATTAGTGCATGTTGGTGCCAATACCAAGTAAGGACCATGTTACTGTTTCTACATGCCCTTCAAAAACTTTTCACTTGAAAGCATGCTCGTTTTTGCACCAGACAAAGCAGCAGAAACATGAACTAAAATAAACATATTGAATTCATGTATTTAAAAAAAATAAATAAAGTTTTCTTGACAGTTTGGAATAAGGGGGGGCAGGGGGGGACAATATTTGACTTTATTCAATACAAATGGAAACTGAAAAACATCAGCTTTGTTTACTTTTTTTTTTCTTCCTTTCTATTTTCCATTTGTGAGTGAAAAAGTAGTGAAAGAGAGAATAAGTATACATGTATAAATGACATCAAAATAGAAAATTTTAAATATTTGGTAATCTGTGGACATAGAGTGAGCAGTGACTTCCTGTCACAAACAAATTATTTTTCCTTAGTTTTAAATAGTTTTGACATGAACAGTTAAAGGCATAGACAGCTTTGCTAACAGTTGCTTGAAGCCTGGCTGTTTGGAGGCACTGTGTGAATGCACTGCTAGCGCATGGGCATGTCAATCACTACAATAATGGATTACTCTTTCAGAAAATATTTTTGTGCTATGTTTGGGGCAATTTTTAACTTTTTTTTTTTTCTCTCACTTTGTGGTAGAATGTGGAAGACCAAGTGCTGCTGCAATTTCTCCTCATCTATGGCGATTTTGCAAACAGCAGAGCAGCCTCTTGCTACAAACCAGTGAAGGGATGAGAAGTACTAAGGAATGTACTTAAGGAGTTCCTAGAACGTTACGATGAAATGCATGCTTTGATTAACCTAGACTTATTTGAGGGTACCATGCAGCATGTGTAAGCAGTGTATCTATAAAATTTCCTATGGGGAGGAAGTAATTAATGATGATTCTTATCTGATTCTAATGATAATTAATAATGGTAATGATGATAATGTTTGCATGAAATTGTTGCATCTGCTCTTTAGAGGTGGTTGCAGTGCTGACTCATAGCACTCCTAATGCAAGGGTTATGGGAGGATATCGTGCAGCAATAGTTCTGCTAAACATAATATATTGGTGCTGCTATGGAAAAGTAGATTGTGGCTCTGTGGTTAAGCTAAGCTCTGTTTTGTTTGTTTAAGCAGAGATTCATCCTTTTTTGTGCCGCACAGATGAACAACACTTACTCTCCTGAGTCTGAAAATATAATCGATAATTCTGTAGTCTGCTTTATTAGTTAATGAAGTAATTGGCCTTTATAAGAAAAGTAATATTTATCTTTTATGTCCAAGAAAGGGAAAATGCTTTTAAAATTAGATTAATTCAAAATAAGAACAAGTAAGAAAATACCTTAAACATACAGATATTGAATGATACCACTGTATGTCAGGCCTTAAATTGCCTGGCCTTGTATGTTTTAGATCTAATCCAGCCCAGACTTCTAAGTGTGATCTTTTTTTTTTTTTTTCACGTGTAGATTTTTTCGTATGCATTCTTACCTTATCTTTATTTAATGTACTTTTTCTCATGTTGGGTAATATCTTAATGTCACCATGGCTCAAAATAGCAGTTTCTCTTTCTGAAAAGTTCAAAAGTACATTTGCTTTGTTTTCCTGTGCTGAAGAAAAACAGCCTATTTTCAGATGAAGTGAAGGTTTTGTTGAATCAGTGAGTCACAGACATCATTGTTGCTCCTTGTCATTATTTATAAACCTTCTTCAGCATATTCAGTCTTTCTTGTTATATATATTTTCAATGATTTCCAGAAAGAGAGAGAGGCCCATGCTGGCAGAGCTTAGTTTTGTTAAAGCATTTTCTATTATTTGCAGTGACAAATCATTTAACATGGAAGCTTTTCTTATTAAGTTGGACTAGAATTTCAATGTCATTGTTGTTTTCACTTTGCACTTATTCAGGCAGGAACTATATAAGAGAAGGTGCTTTTGACAAAGCAGTCTATTATAGTAGTTTCTATCCAAGAGGATTAAAAAAGAGATTAAATTACAAAGATAATCGTATGGATCTTTCATAGGGACTGTAGATCTTGTTCTGCCGATTTAGAGGTTGATGTGATAATCATCAGCATTTCAGACATAAGCCTTCTCAGGTATCACCAGTTTTGCTTGAAAATGTTGGTAAACCATTATCTTCTTCTCTGAAGTCTAGTGACTAAGGGTAGTATCCCAGTTTGGCAAACAAAGTGGCATGGTGTATTAGCTTTACAGTTTGGCAGTCCCTGAAGAGTAAATGTGAAATTAAATCCTGGTAACTAGGTTTCTATTCTGAAGATAACTAGTTTTTTATCAGCATCTGTCAGGATCTTGGAATGATGCTTTAGAGCAGCGCAGTGTAAAGAACGAGCTGCCAGACAGCTCTGGTCATTGTAAAGCACTACAGTTACTTTCAACATCTGACCAAGGAAAGCATCTCTTTCTGCTTGCTCACATATTGGAAGGAAACTGAATGCTGACATGGACATAACGCACCTTTGGGTGTCAGGAGCACATTGGCACAAAAGTGGACACGTTAAGTTCAATGTGCTAAAAAGAAGTTGAGAAATTTTGCAGCTGGTTGCTGAAGTCTACATTATGTTACTACTTTTTGTCATCAGCTGCCAGATCAGTCATATTCTGGAAGTCCCTGGGTTATGTACTTCGTGTTGGAGTAGGTGGTAGTGGTAAACAAAGCCTGTCAAGGCTGGCAGCATACATCTACTCCCTGGAGATCTTCCAAATCACACTGAATAAAGACTATTGGATCCAGGACCTGAGGGTAAACTAATATATATTACTTGAGTCTGTTGAGAGTTGACTACTTCAAGAATGTGTTGCTTTGTTATTGCACATGCTTGATAAAATCACAGATGAGGCAGCATAGTTCACAGTAACAAACCCTGTGGTTCATGTGGTTTTCAGATGTACCTCTTATTTTCTTTATCTCTGAAAAATGGGGTGGTCAAAGAATATCTTGCTATCTGTTTAAACGTTTCACAGAAATTTGGTAGTTTCTTCACTTCCTCCAAGACAGACACATCACACGTTACCAAGATGTGTTTGAAATTCTGGTATTTAAAATTAATTGTTTGCTACAATTTTTTGCACATGTATTGATGTAGTGAATAAAACTGCTGTGAGTGAACACAGGGCAAAATTTTGTCCTTGTTGCATGTGAATCATTTAATCAGTGAAACTGCTCATGTAAAGATAAGGAAGGTTACTACAATGAGGTTATTTATCAGGATTATAGGCCTCAGGGCTTTGCAAGGCTGAGCCTTATCTATGTGAGCAAACATGGAAGGAACAAAATGTTTCCTTCCTTTTCACTCAATGTGTACAAAAATCAATGCTTCTAAATCTCAGACAAGGCTGAATGAGGATATGATTATGGCCAAATTTTGTGCAAGGTAGTCTCCCCAGATGCTATATATTAGCCTTGCGACCTGAGACATCAGCTTTCAGAGAAGGGAGGTATGCACTGTTCTGTTTTGTCAAGGTGGTGACTATTCTTCGATATCTTACACGGTCTCTCAAGTGTGCTTGCCTTCCCAGGGCAAATGATATGTAGTGCAAGATGTAGGCACAAGTCATCACTCCCCCTGTGCTGTTTCTGAGTGGGAAACTTATAATACTCTGCTAAAAAAAAATATAAGGAATTGCTGTCTGCTGGGTCATGTGGTAATATGATCATATCAGACAGCATTGACCTTATTTTTTATTTCAAATGTAATTACACTCCATCACAACTGATGGCAGGCCCAGCATGGGCTCATGAAAGGCAAGTCCTGCCTGACCAACCTCATCTCCTTCTATGACCAAGTAACCCACCTGCTGGATGAGGAAAAGGTTATTGACGTAGTCTACCTAGACTTCAGCCAAGCCTTTGTCACGGTCTCCCACAGTATTCTCCTGGAGAAGCTGGCAGCCCATGGCTTGGACAGGTGCACTCTTTGCTGGGTTAAAAACTGGCTGGATAGACAAGCCTAGAGAGCAGTGGTGAACAGAGTGAAATCTAGCTGGTGACTGGTCACCTCTGGTGTTCCCCAGGGATCGGTGTTGGGGCCCATCCCCTTTAATATCTTTATTGATGATTTGGATGAAGGAATTGAGTGAACCCTCAGTAAGTTTGCAGATGACACCAAGTTGTGGGGAAGTGTCATTCTTCCGGAGAGTAGGAATGCCGAGGGACCTGGACAGGTTGAGGGGTGGATGGGCTGACGGGTGGATGGGCTGACAGGTGGATGGGCAGAGGCCAATGGGATGAGGTTCAACATGGCCAAGTGCCAGGTCCTGCACTTTGGTCACAACAACCCCATGCAGTGCTAAAGGCCTGGAGGGGAGAGTGGCTGGAAAGCTATGCAGAGGAAAATGATCTGGGGGTGCTGATTGATGCTTGCCTCAACATGAGCAAGCAGTGTGCCCAGGTGGCCAAAACCAGCATCCTGGTTTGTGTCAGGAATAGTGTAGCCAGCAGAACCAGGGAGACAATTGTCTCCTGTACTCCGCTCTGGTGAGGTTGCACCTCGAGTACGGTGTTCAGCTTTGGGCCCCTCACTACAAGAAGGACATTGAGGCCTTGAAGCATGTCCAGAGAAGGGCTATGAAGCTGGTGAAGAGCCTGGAGCACAAGTCCTATGAGGAGCAGCTGAGGAACTGGGGTTGTTTAGTCTGGAGAAGGGAGGCTCAGGGGAGACCTTATTGCTCTCTACAGCTACCTGAAAGAAAGGTGTGGGGAGCTGGGGGTCGGCCTCTTCTCACAGATAACTATTGATAAGACTAGAGGGAATGGCCTCAAGTTGTGCCAGGGGAGGTTTAGGATGGAAATTAGGAGAAATTTCTTCTCAGGAGTAGTTAGGCATTGGAATGGGTTGCCCAGGGAGGTGGTAGTGTCACTGTCCCCACGGTATTTAAGGAAAGGTTGGACATGGTGCTTAGGGACATGGTTTAGTGGGTGACATTGGTGGTAGGGGGACAGTTGAACCAGATGACTACAGGGATCTCTTCCAACCTTTGATTATGTTTGTACAGCTGCTAGCACAATGGTCCCATGTCCCTCTCTGGAGCACCCATGTGTTTTGACAGAAAAAGTAGCAGCTCCTCACTGCTCAGCCTTTAAGTAAATTTATTTAGGAGAGCTTTCTCATTTAAAAGAAAATAAAATAATAAAATAAAAAAAAAAAGACTTTCATGACAGTAGGGCTGAAATATCCATTTTTAGTATATTCATAGGAGGATTTCATTCATTAGTGGCCTGTTCTTATCTTCACCACTTGGTCTTGTCAAAGCCTCAATGCTTGTTAGTAGATACAGAGGACAGAGGCAAGCTGCCTTTCATGTTGGATGTTATGCAGCAAATGAGCAATATGTAAACAAACTGAAAAAAAAGGAAGAAGTCAGCAATGCATTGCCATTCACTAACATGCATTTCACACTTTCCCTGTATCGACGTTTTAACAGAACATGAATGATTGCCTTCTTTCCTTACAGGTAGATCTTGCCAGTTTGTACATCAAGACTGGTGCCAAGAACATGCCCACAGTGTTTTTGCTGACAGATGCCCAGGTTCCAGATGAACGCTTTCTTGTGCTGATTAATGATTTGTTGGCATCAGGTGATTAGACCAACACATTTCTTGAAAGATCTTCTCCAAAGACAAATGATCTGTGGTTTCACTGAACTTTGAAGGGATTATTTCTTTCAGGTATTTGTAAGGGAAGCCTTTAGAGAAGCCAAATCAACCCAGCCAGCTTGAGAATTGAGTCTAACCTGCTTAAGAAAACATAGCCTGCTGAGGAGACGAATTGCTAATGCTTACCACGCATAAGTGTACTGATTTGGGGGAGATGGGAATCTCCTTCACTTAATATCATGTTTTCTTTGGTATGATTTCACTGACTTCAAGCAATTTCTTTGTGACTGTATGGGTGTAACAGACAGTAATGCAGTTTCACCCATCTTTTGAAGATAAGAGAATCTTGATTCTGAATGTGAGGATGTGGAGAAAGGAAGATAAAATGTTATACAGTTGAAGAACATCTTGAAGGGTTGTAACTACTATTTTTTTTTTATTATTTTTTTATTGAAACCTAACTGGAAAACATTTTTCTAATAGCCTGAAGGGAAAGAAAAAAAAAAATGGAACCACTATTCTGTGGGTTACACCATTAGTAGGTGAATTTTCTATTGGCAAGTATTTTTGCCTTTTTAAAGCAATGCTGTTTCTTCTCCCTTAAAAAAGAGTTATTCTCTTTAGGTGAAAAGGTAAGGGGAACAGGAGAGAAACTGTTTTGTTACTTGATCTATTATTATAATATATCTCTCGTTACATGCTGCAACCCCTTCTAGCCAAATACCGGGTAGATTATTTCTCTGGGTGTATTGTGTAAGGCTTCTCCTAACCTCCCCTTTGTCTTTTCACAGGAGCAGTTCCAGATCTGTTCAGTGATGAAGACATGGAGGGCATAATTGCAGGAGTCCGAAAAGAAGTCCCAGACCTGGGATTGACAGACACCAAAGAAAACTGCTGGAGGTACTTCTTGGGTACTTGTTGAACTTCATGAGGTTAAAGTGCTTATTGTGAGGTTAAAGTGGTTATAATATACCACTTTCTCCCTCTTTCTTTCTTTTTTTTTTTTTTTTTTTCTACTCATATTCACTTTTTTTCTTTCTTGCTTCTGTTTTGCTGACATTCCCTCCTACGTCTAATTTCATTCCCATCACCTCTGTCCCTCCACATATTTATTTTAAGTTATAGAACTTAAAAGCCAGTGGAGAATTGTCTAGTTTGACATTCTATTCTGCCTGACATATTCATACTGTTTTTACTTTTCTGGACTTCAGTGACAAGATCAATACCAGTGCTTACCCTAAGTATATCTGTTTCCAGTCAGTACTATTTGTCTATGTTTCATGACAACTATGTTGCATTTGTGTATATTTTTAAAGAAAGGACCGGAAAAATATGGTGTCTAATATCTCTTCATTTTCTTCTTCCCCATTTCTTTCCCTTTGTGTTTTCCTTATCCCCACTACACTTTTCTCTCTTTTTTTTTCTTTTTTTTTTTTTTTTTTTCCCTTTTAAGAGCTTTTTGAAAGCCAGCTTTCAAATGCCTTTTACCTCGCAACCATTTCACCAGTCCACCCACTGTGCAAATTAGCACTTCTGGAGGCAAGAGAAGGAGATATCTATTCATATTGCAAGGAAGCAAAGCAGATACATTATAGTATTAAAGGAGACATAAATTTCATGAGTTAACACACTGGCAGATATCTGTATGGACTTTTAGTTAGTGCTGGGTGACCTCATGCCTCCTACTTTCCCTGGGTTTGAAGAATAAAAGACCAGTAAAACATGAAAAAGAACAAAAAGGGAGAATTTAGACAGTTTCAGAATGCTGAGCCTTAGTGAAGTGATATAGTCTCATTTTCCCATTTCATTAAAAAAAAAAAAAAAATCAAGATCTTGTGCTAATCCACACAGAACCCAGCTCAAGAATCTAAATTATACAATGCTATACAACGCCATTCTTTGGACCACCATACCTCTTCGGTTTTGTGTTGTTTTTGTTTGTTTGTTTGTTTTCGTTCGAGACGTTACAATCAATTCTGCCATTAACGTACTGAAAACGTGCCATTTATGTAGGTATAAATTTATGTCAGTGTAAGTTGGAAGCATGTCAGTTGAAGACAGTGGATTGCACCATTAGAAAACATGGGTCCACAGCTGAAGTGTGTTCAGGGATCTATATGCACCTGAGGATTTTAAAAGCTTTGGTGATGAACGATGAAATAAATTAAAAATAAGAATACTCCTTAGGCAAACACTACTGATGGCTAAACACTGTAAGTGGTAACGTACTGACAGAGCTAAGGTATACCATTGCATAGACTAACAAGTTTCTAAGGCTCGCAGTTAGCTGGAGGTCCACTTTTTTTTTAATATTCCACATCTCTGTGCAGCACTCTCAAATACTCTGCAAGTTACTATAATTTCTTAGAAAGAAAGACAGGGATGAAATGCTTGAAAGAGTATGCTTACCATAAAGTTTACATTTAAGAAGTATGTTTCTATAGGCCATGTGAGCTCCAAGGTGTTTAGGCCTGATCCCAGTTTTGGGAAAAAGTTGAAAGGTTGCCAAAAACAAAAGAATAACAAAATCAGATGGAGTTCAAAGGACAGCAAGGATTAGCTGTTCTTGCCTTGTATCCATGCCCTTGAGAAATAGTTGCTTCTTCAGGTCTTTACTTCTCTGAGTTCTACAGTTCTTAATAGTTCTCTTGATTTCCTCAGTGCTCTTAAAATTTATTATATATTATAAAGCCTTACATATTATATGGCTTTTTTTCTAACTGAATCTCAGTTATTCAATATCTGTGTAGCCAGTTTTCTTCATAAGCTGCTGATCTCTGCTACAAATGTTTTCTGCCCTTTCTTGAACAGGTTTCCTCATTGACTGTTTTTCTCACGTTTCTAAGTTTATGGTCTCTCAATTCTGGCTGTTGCTAAGTCCCAGCAATAAGAACTAATTATTTTCCTGTTTTGGGGGAATGCCATTTCTCTAGTGCATTTCCAATACTCAAACTATTTTAGCCATAACATCCTTATCATGTTCTCCTCCTTGCATAGTCCTGTTATTATTTAGCTGGTGCCATATTTTCTAAGGGACTCAGCAGTCCAGCATTTTCCTGCTTCAGCCAGAATTAATATAAAACATAGGCAGGCGCCCTATATCGCATCACCACAGGTAATCTTGAGGTGTAATTAGTAATGTTATTACTAATACCTTTCTTTTAAATCATTATCTTCATTTCCAAATCCTCTTTCATCAGGGCATGTTAGCTTTTCCTTGTGGTCTGTTTTGCAACTGACAACATCTTTCATCTGTGAAGCAGAGAGGCACTTGTACAGCCCCAACATGGCCTGGCTTTTGGCCAGCTGTCACTGTTGTTTCTTCAAGGGGATAAATGCCTATCAACTTGAATGCTTTAATTCCAGCCAGAGATACACGTTTTTAGGGATTCTGGTTCTGTGTTAGACTAATATTAGCCCAGACAAGATTATTTTTGTCTGATTCATGGGGAAGTAAGTGTACAAGAGATGGTGTTGTCTAACACTTGAACAATCCCACCTTCCAAACAATTTCTGAAGTTACAAACCAGTTGCCACCAAGGAGGCAGGTGAACCAGGGAGAGGCAGATGCAGCTACTGCTCCCCCAGCAAATGAAGGCTCGGTTATGTTGTTAGACAGCTGAGAACCTATTCAGAGTTCATAAGTTCTGTAGCACAAAAAATATCTTCTGCAATTGGCAAGCTCTTATGAAGTTCCTGTTTCTCCATAAAAAGCTCCAAGCTTTTTTTTTTTTTTTTAATTAATTTATTTGGATGTTGGCCTTTACATCTTGAGTGTTGTAGAAAACTGATTTTTAAGGATATATCTATGTTAGTAAATTTGAAGTCCATTTTGTGATGCTGAAGACTAGTGTCAGGACATGGCTGGCATCCATGTAACACAGCTTTTCCCTTGCTCTGCCCACAAAATGGTGGTGTCATTGCAGAGCCATCTAGGGATGGTCTGTACAGAGCTTTACTCCTGCCACAGCATCATGTAGTTTCCCAGGAACCAAAACCATACAAGTGAGTGTACTGACACTTAAACGGAATGGGCTCTATCAGATCAATGGTCAAACCTGTGCCGTGGCTCTTTGTAGTTCATTAGTATTAAGATACTGTTATTTGTCTGGCTTTGTTTGAAGCACTAAGCAAACCTAGAGAACTTGTGTATCTGAGAACAGCAGGAAGAGACAGCTGAGAAGTGACATAGTGACATGTGTAGTACTCCATCCACACTTATTATCTTTGTGATACAATTGTGGCAATTTAAATCTTAAAAATGTCATATGAAAGACTTGTGTTGTACCTTTCAATCCACATTAATTTCAAAGAAATGAATGGATTTACCTTGGAGAACTTCTTAAGCCTTTCTATTACCATATGAGATACCCTTACTGTAATTTTTATATCTTGGTTGTCTGCATGAAAATGATTCACTTGTTATGTTTAGCAGCTTTTGCTAGATATTTCATCCATTTTTCTCCTGTCTGCCTTCACTCATCAGTCAGTTTACACCCTGTTCCTTGCTCATTTGTTATGGAAGTGTTGAGAGACTGCGATAATCCACATGAGCTCTAGTGCTGGATAAGCATGAGATTAGACTAAAGATTAGAACATACTACTATAATGTACTCTTAAACTTTCAGATTTTTTTTTTTGGTGGGGTGTCCAAGATCAAAGAGCAAGCAGATGGATTATGGGTATGATTTACTAAATCTGACATTTAGAGACTAGCAGAAAGTTAGTAAGCAATCCTGAAATTCCACTATTATCTTCTCAGGGATCCACACTGTATATAACTTAATACAGCTCCTTATAGTTACTAGATCTTATAAATCACTCCCATCAAATGACATTAGAGGAAGTACCTTCTCCCCTAAAGCTCAACATAAGACTGGTATAAATACATGTAGAGCACGAATAGTAATCATTCATACAAACAGTCGTGTTTGATATTTAGGAAGCATAAAATGTTATGTAAAGCACAGAATTAAGGAAAATGCTAAATAGATTTAGCAAAATAGAATACTAAAAGATTGCTGTTTGGCAAACCGCCCCAAACTTTGATTTGGACTCTTCTTGCAGTCCAATACTTAGAGGGTTAAGTCCAAACGTGAGCAATGTGAGCAGTGTAGGAGGGTGGAAAAGATAACTTCCAGCAAGTCTCTGTGTGTTTTGCAGCTTTTAAGGTGTGATAGATTGTTTGGCACCACTGCTACAGCAAGTTCACTTGTAAGAAGAACATTATAGGGGGGACAGATATCTCTAGGCTCTCCATTACTGTTGCTACTGTATCAAGGGTGGTATACAGATCCGAGAAGGTGGCTGCTAGAAGAATGAGAACAGAAAATGGGGTGCCCCAAACGTGAACATTTCTCACTATTTTTTTGATACTATAACTGAACTTAGAATTTTATCAGAAAACAAAGTGATGTGAATGAGAATGTCTAATCAAAGGGCTTATGGTGTAACAGAGAAGAAACTCCAGAAAGTTCAAAGATTTGTCTAGGGTATTTGAAAATCCTGAAACAGACCTAGAAGATTCTTCATCTATGTTACTTCTCTAACTCAGAGTTTTGGGGTGGAAACAATTTATTCTTGCATCTTTTTGATTACTGCTTCCTTGTTTGTTCTTCTCTTTGATCAGCATGGTAAGAGCTTGCTGTAAGTTCCAAGATCTTTCTGTGGTATTTCTAAAATTCTAGCACAGTTTTCATTACTTTGTTAAAATGGACTTCTGTGTGGATATTTCTGCCATTTGCTTCTCTTGAATACATTCAAAGTAGATGAAATCTTCTCTGTACCTCTGACCACTTTGCTGATCAGGTGGCTGGTCTTTGTATTGTCCCTGGACAACCTAGACTCCATTGTCTTTTTTGCGTGAGCATAGACCAGAAGCTATATTTCTGCCAAGACTCTAGAAAACAGCATTGGACATTCTTCTTTCAAATGAGAGAACGTGCACTGATGCTTGTAATTCTTGTCAAAGGCCACAATTGATTTTAAACCATTGGTTTCTCTTGCTGACACACTCTCAAATACATTCTAGGCTATGTGCAAATCACCTGTGGTTAGAAGAATTTTAGGCTCACCTGAGAGAGGTATTTTCTCTCTGACAATAAACTAGATCAGTAGGGGGATTCAAACTCTGTTTTAACTTGAAATAGTCTTCCACATCCAGTTTTATGAGACAGATTAAAAATGTACTGTGAGATGTTGTACTTATGGGAAACTGGTAAGCACGTTGAAAATAGACTTGTGAATACTCTCAATTTAGAAACATAAAAAATAAAATGGATTTAAAAAGTGGAACACACAGTTAGCTCACAGTGCAATGGGGCTCTAACTTATTTAATACTTATGGTTCACCCATCAGTAAAAATTTCAGTGAATTCTCTATTTTATGCCCCCTTGTAATTTTTGTCTGTATCATTTCTCTTCCAGTCTGCCACAACATGGAAGTCCATCAATACTTCTGTTTGCCTTTCTTGCTTCCTCCTCATACCTTTTTTGAGCTTTCTACCTCTTCTTGCTTTTATGATTGTTTCTCACTTCTGCCTTTCCTATTTCCACCATGACTTCCAACAGAATTGGACCATTTCTCTTTTTCTTGCTGTTACGCTTCTGAAAACAGTGCATTGATCTGAAGCTTTCAATAATCTCAAAATCCCACTCCTTTTATGCTGCCATGAGAAAGAAATTTTCTGTGAGATACAGACTGACCAGTGCGTGTGATCAAAGACAACTTCTTAATCGATTTTTCTAAAAAGAGTGGAAATAGAATGCATATTACCCATGGTACAGCATAAAATCCAAACCTTGCAAAGTGATACATACCCTAGGAGACGTTTTTCTGTCTGGGAGGGTTCTGAATAATGGTAAAAGATTTTCTTGTTTTGACTTAGCTCTACTGAAACTTAACCATCTTTTCTCATAGCTAAAGCTTAATTGCAGAAATTGTCTGGAGTTTTCTAGTGCAGAGATGTATTTTTAGAAACTACAAGATAGTAGCAAGTCTTTTCCATTTTCTTTCAAGAATGCATAGAAGCTTTTTCCACTGTTACTCACCACTTTTTCTCTCTGACTGCTTTAAAACCCAGTGAGATATTGTCCCAGGTCAACCTCCTCCTTTTTTCTTTTTTCTTTTTTTTTTTTTTTTTTTTAACTCTCTACACTTCTGTCTTTTTCATCTGGCTTAGCTTTTTTTCAGATAGTTTTATTTTGACATGTAAAGTCACTTACAGATTACTCCAGAGGCAGGAAAAAAAAATCACTTCCTTAGTGTGCCCAACAAAATTTTCCTGCCTCTTGTGGTTGTTGGGCTAGAGATAATCTGTTCTGATACCATTTGGATATTTTGTGTTGAAATGAACAATATTATTGCTGTATGATTTAAGAAGTCCTGTACTGCAATAAATAAATCTTATTTCATGGGATTCAGTGCATAAGACAGTGGTCCTATACACTTCAGTGTTAAGACAGAACAGTCCGGACCCATCTTAACAGCTTGATGTCTGTCATTTTGCTAATTAACCAAAAGCAAACACAGTAGCCAAACCGTGTGCTAATGCAGTAAGTAGGTCCACAGACAACAACTAAGAGACTGGAATAATCCTTCTCAAATGTGAATTGCCTTGGATAAGCCAAATACAGATTTAGTCTTCTCTGACTATTTTAGCCTAGTTTGGGCATCCCTTTCCCCTTTTGTAAAAAATGGCCCCTAAACAGTCACATAGAAACCAAGATCCTAATCTCATTTCCTTTACATTCTTTTAATGGAGTTGCAGTGTGTGTTAGAATGGCTGGAAGTGGCTTGAATAGGTTTAAGAACCCAAGAGCTGGCTTTGCGTCAGAGGGACTATCTGAATGCGTGCCTTCTGGCTGTCTGCGTGCCAGTGCGTGCGTGTGGCTGCATTCCTACTTACAGACATCGGAGTGAGCAACTATCTCCACATGGAGAGATGGGGTGGAAACGGTAAGTATGCAGTATGCGTACAGTGCAAAGGGAGTAAAAACCTATTTGCCCAAGGTAAAATTCTAGCTGACTGAATTTATTAGCTGCCGAATTTGTTCAGAGCCTCAGCTGCGAGCTGGCTTGAACCAGTGCGGTGCCATGGTTCACTGCGTGCCTTTCTTTGAAGGCCTCCACTCGCCGTGTAATTCCTTTCTTCCTCTCTTCCTCCCTCCTCCCTGCAGATCATTCTGTGTTTCTCCCTGGTGGATGCATGCTGAGAGCCCCAGCTTGGAAGTTCCCAGCCATCATGAGCTGTGCCGCTATTGATAACTTCGGCCGTGGCCGCAGGAGGCCCTGTGCTCCATCCACAGGAGGTCCATTGAGGAATCGAGGTGGTCGAGGTACAGAGCCTCCAGCTTGTCAGCCTTATAAGAAAGCAAGAGAATATTGAAAGATCGATAACTGAATAAGCTGATGGGGAAAAAGAAAATACAGTGCTTTTTTTTTTCACCCCTTCTTGCATACTTCTTGTCCTTGATTTTGTTCAAGCTCACCCTGCTGCATTTTTGGGGGCATGTCACTGCCCTGGTCCTTCAGAGGAATTTAGAGAGGTCTCTCAGGCAAAGAAGTGAGTGGGGAAAAAAAAAAAAAAAAAGGCATTGTAATTTATAGCACTCTTGTCTTTGCAGAATCCTTCAGTTCTAGAGTGTTTAAGATCTTCATAAGTTCAGAATTTATTTAACCCTTCACAATATAGTTGAATATATATACTAGTGCTGTAGCAAGTGAGGCTGCAATTTTGCAGCGCACGGTCCAGGCTACCTAAAGAAAAGCTGCAAGTTTTCCTTCAGTTCAGCAACCAAGCAGGTGAAAATTTCCTCTGGAACCACATGACAAACACGTTTAGAGCTTTAATATCCGGGTACTTACTCCCCCGTTGCTCCTGATCAGTCTGTAGTGTGACTTTTGGTGAGGAGGTGAAATTAAAAAAAAAAAAAAAAAAAAAAAAAAAAAGTAATAATAATAACAACAAAAGGTAAAAAAAGCCTGCAGGTGTCTGGGCAGAAAAGTGCTGCGGTCCAGCGGCAGAGGCTGCTCCGCGGCGTGCTGGTGCCTCCTATAGGACTGCAAGGGAAGCAGACGGCTGTGCTGAGCCTCCTTGGTTGTGTTTTCCACCTCCTGCTTTATTTTATCAGTTTACGGAAAATGTGAAGTTTGAGTATAACAGCTATTTGCTGTCCAGTGCGCTAAGTCGGGTTTTTGCCTTTTTTTTTCTTTTTTTTTTTTTGAATTTGATACCAACCTGCATATTCCCATTTATTTTTAAAGAAACTGCTAAGACAATGTGGAGAAAAAAAAAAAAAAAAAAAAGAAAGAGAATAGAAATTTGCCTTTTTTTTTTTTTCCCTGATCCTTAACTAATTGTATTTTTTCTCCTTTGAAAATACATCTGGTCATCAGAATTTAGGCTTTTAGTACTGAAACTTTTTTTTTTAATAGTTAAGTACTATATTTCTATATAATTCCAGTTATTTAGGAAAGAATTCACTGATCTCAGCAACCCTTTATAAGTCTCTTTTGCACATAGGTGCTAACTGTTCCCAGTAGATATTGTTCCTGTTCAGTTCCCAGAAAGTGAAATAAATGGTGGGTAACAAAACAACGTGTTGCTCTATTGTCCATGAGTGAAGGTTTCTGTCATCAACACACGTAAAGCCGAACATGGTGACATGGTGCCTGAGTCATGCCTGCGTGTGCAGCCAAACAGAAAAGCAACAAATATAGCAGAATGTAAAAAAAAAAAAAAAAAAAAAAAAAAAGTATTAGAAGAATACTTAGAATTAGAAAGTGATGGAAAAAGTGAACCCAGAGCACAGAGGTCATAAGGAAGTGTGGAAATAAGAGAAACTATGACAGTGCTATAAAAGGAGCGGGGCTCAACTGAAGGAGAAGAGAATCAAAACAGCAGATAGAGGATGAATAAATGGGAAGTGAAGGGAGAATGGTCACAGAAAGGTAGGGAGTAAAGGGAGCAGGTTCAGGAGCATTGCAGAGGTATTAGGCTATCAGAGTAAGAGGAGCAGGATGGCAAAGGACCACCCCAAAATACAGGTAAAATACAGGGACCACCCCAAAATACAGGCTGCAGACTGCCATCTGGTCTGTCAGAGATTTATAGCAGGCAGCCTCCTTTTCTGGGCCTTGGTGCTGCTGTGTTGATACAGTTTCTCTTGCTCCTTTTCAGATATCTCAGGAATTTTGTTTGTTGCTAGTGTAGAAATTGTTAGCGACAACTGATGTGTGCCTGAAACATACCATAACTGTGCTGCCCATTATGAAGAGTGGTGCAAGATCAGTAATTATCTTGGCATAATTGACACTTAGCTCTTAATTATCCTTTTTCGGTATTTAAAAAAAAAAAAAAAAAAAAGTAATTGTTAGATTTTATGTGACTGTATAATTATAATTATATTGCATATTTAATTAAGGTATCTTGAAGTTAAGCTAATGATTTTTTTTTTCCTTGTAAAAGTTCTATATAGATATGTCATTATGTCTACCTGATGAGTGTGTGGCAAATTTCTGTGTTTAAATGCTAAGGGAAAACCAGGAAAAAAAAATACAGGGTGAGTGTGAGAATGGGGAAGGGAGTCTTGGATTCTCCATCTCTGTATTTTCAAATCAAGTCCAGGCACTTTTCTGGAAGATAAAGCCTATCTGGGAAGGAGGCTGCAGACTGAGCTCAGCAGGGAGATGCTGAGCTGCTATGAAGTCTGAACGTCCTGTCTGCCTTGTGTGAATGTATCTGGACAGAAAGAAGTGGTGATCCTACCTAATTCTGGTGCCAGCTGAAGCTTCCCAGAACATAGGTACCGTGCTCTCCTTTTCACTCAGGACACTGGCCAAAGTGTGGGTTAAGATGTTGTCAATCCAGAGATGGTTGCAGGGAAATGGAGAGTATCCAAAATTTAATTGATTTGGATGTCTTAGATTCCTTCAGAGAAAAGAAAGGAAAAGAGCCCTCTTCTGTTTCAATAATCAAATTGCTGAACTTGCGTGTAAAAAGAGCACAAGCAAACACTGAAGTGTTACTGAAATACACATACTGAGCTTAATGAACTTACATACCTCATTTGGTATAAAACATGATCTAAAGTATTTTAACATAAATATTTCATCTCTATATTCAAAATATACACAGTCTCCCTTACATACAGCTACTTTCATATATCAGCATTGAGTACAGAATAAAAGAACCAGAATTATTTAATCAAGACTTTTTAAAATAAATTCAGTGTACATCTCTGCTATATGATCTGAATATATATTTTGCTGTAGCTGTCTTGCATGCTGCTTCTTCATGTCTTAGCACTAAACATCGCACACTGTCAAGCATACCAAGGATAAATTAATTATGTTCTTATGATATCGTACTCCAAAGTGTTTTACAACATATGATAAGGGAAAGAAGTCTGAAACAACTTTTTCCCTTTTCTCCTTGCCTTTTATTCTTTTCCCCATATACACACGTACTTCCCTGTTTTCTCATCCTTCCGAAGCTGGGTTCCTGTTACTCCCAGGCTTGATAATGGCCTGCAGGATGCATTCAAGTTCAGGGATGCTGGTCTTTTTTGATTTATCATGATTTGATTTGTTAAGGACAGATTTATATCTTTAGGAAAATAATAAGGAGGACACAGTCAAAACTTGTGTCTAAGCTCTCTTAGAAACTTCAATTTTTCACTTTGCCATGCTTAAAGTCAGTCAGACAAGGCCTGGAATAGAGAGATTACATATGAATGAACAGCCATCACCCTTATATTTTCTTTCAGATTTTATATAGCCTTATTGCTCAGTAGTTTGGGGAACTATTGAATCTGATTCAGAACAGTCTATTCTTCATTATTGGCTTCAAGCTACGTTATACTTTCTAGTGAACTGCAGTTAAATCAGATTTTGTTACTGTATCAATTCTTTTTTGTTTGATTTTTTGTAATAAGGCTAAATTAGCAATAATAATTTCCTTTGCCTACAGCCCTGAATGGGCATATATTGAAAAATACAATGTAGTATTAGGGGGAAAGAAAAAAAAAAAAAAAAAGAGATAAATGAATGGCAGAATAAATAATTTATGCTAATGAAATTACTGCAATTAGTAGTTCCACAATGACCCTTTTAAAAGCCACAGCTGTTAATGTCAGGAAGTGCTGTCACTGCTGACCTTATCATAAGAGAAAGTGACAAATTGGAAATGCAGGAAAGACCAATCATCAAAGAGGTCTGTTCGGGAACGATTAGTGTTTTCTGAAAAACAGTGTGAATTACAACCAGCTGCTCTCTGGCTCAGTATGTCTCCCATGCTGTGCCATTTTGTTAAGCTCGATAACAATAGTTATTTTGCCCCATTGAGACAAGTTGTCTCGGGCCACTTCCAGCTCTACCAAAACCCACTTCTTCCCTCACCGATTTACAAATGAAACTGTTGTTAGAGGGCTTTTCAGGGTTGCTGAGTAGAGACCTCTCATAAGGATCATGTGTGAGAAGGTTGTCTCTCCTAGGAAGATCTGTATGGCTGGGTGTGCATATCATCAACAATGGGGAAAGGAGAGAAAGGCTGTAAGAGATTTAAGCGTGAAGCCAAGTGCTGGTCAAATCTGCATAAAATGTCTATTCCTACTGACCAGTCTTGCTTTTAGAAACAGCTTTTTTTTGGAGGTGTGTGTGATATAAGATGAATTTATGCTGGCTTTGCTTCAACTTTTTTTTTTTAACTTGTAAAGCAATTTATTTCTGCTTTCCTCAAATGCAGATCATTCTTTGTTTAGTCCTTGCTTTAATTTTTGTTGTAGTAATCACAGGTGAAATAAGTATCCTTTCAAACTAGTCTTTTAAAGTCAAAAGAAAATAGTGAGGTTTCTTACTGAGAAAAATGGCAAGCCTTTCTGCACCAGCCTGATTGTAATATTAATGATGTAGGCTTAAAACATTTAACTGCATCAACAACCACTCATGAGCAATTTTCCCAAAGTTCTCTAAGCATTATTGACAATGCTTTGGTAAATTATGTGTGACTTTCCTAAGAGTTGGTGTAGCTCATTTAATTCATATTAATTGATTTTTAGGCTTCCCTTGATTAATTGAACTGGGTTCATCTTGTACAGAATGCAATAAATAATCATTAAAATGAGGGAGATGTGACTCCACAAATTATCAAGTTAAGTATGCTAGAAGTCATAGAGGACAAAATGAAAGTTGGTTACAATGATGGAGTTAAATAGGCTTTCTTAGTATTTCTCTGTTCTTTTCACATACAGTATTCCTGCTTAGACATGTAAATGGATATATTCTAAGAAATAGATAGATAGGTAGATAAGATCCTTTAAAACAAATAAAAATGAATTTAGGGTATTTCTTACTACATCTTTATCCAAGGAAAGTATACTGTAATTCAAAGCAACGTAGTAGAATCTTGTATTTGCTAGTTTAGTTTTCAAAAAATTAAGGAAAAGAACCTTTGAGCTTTAGCACTGGAACCAGCTCTCAGCCATGCCTTCCCCTTCTTGCTATGTGAAGTGAATTCAGACAGGGATTTTACCTCTGCATTTTGCTCAGGAGCATGCAGAAATGACCACCTGGAGCTGTTTTAAATACACATAGCCTGTTTTGATTATCATATAGTCTATGAAAAGAGTTTTCCAGTCACACTTCTGCATTTTCCTTCCCACAATGAGAAGGAAAACTCACATAATTCTGTGTGGTATCGGACACAGCCCCTGGAACTGACCAAGCCTCCCAACCCATGCCCCCCTCTGCTCCCATGGGGATTCCCTGGGGCCCTTCTGCAAGGTGCTGCCAGATTCTGCTCTGAGCTGGAGGCATGCTTCTCGGGCTGATGCATGGTAGTGTCTAGGGAAGGGAAAAACACCAAGTCCATTTCTCTTCAATCTAAAGTTAACGGCATAAAAAAATCCATTTCCTTCTGAATAGGAATTTGATGATCTACAAGGAATGTAGAGATCAGTGTGATTACAGTAACAACTGCATTTATATTTTTAACATATAGAGGATTTTTTTTTATTATTTTTTTTTCTAGGCAGGATTTCCAGAGGTGAAATGAAAAATTAATATAGTTTTAACTGCATGTGGCAGCATAGAGAATGACATCATCTCTGGTTTTAGCTTTTTGGGGGTATCTATTCTGAAAATGAAAGTGTGGTGAAGCACTTTGCTCCTATGGATCTGAAGACTTTATGAATGCCAACACAGAATTAATTAATTTATATATATATATATAAAAAAAAAAAGTTTGGGGATAGTCACTTAGGTTTAATAGTTTTTACATGCTGACAGAATTATGTTTTGGGTAGACTGATGAATATTTTTGTGAATGAGCTATCTTTAACATAACCTTTTCTGACATTTTTGAAACATTTATTTGCTCCTGTGTTTCATTTCTTCATTTGTTCCTGTTCCTTGCGTATGTGCAGCCACTTGTCCAGGACTCCATACACAATTTCATGTCTTATGCCCGCACTGGTATGAAGATGCCAAGTGCCAACTACAGTTGTAATAAGAGGTGATACAATTGCACCACTCTAGTGAGTTTCCTGGAGAAAAATTAGACTGTTTTAGATTCTACTTGGGAAAAAAACATGAAAGGATATCAGAGCACATGGTGAATAGTATACAGACGCTGAAGGCAACAACTTCTCAGGTAATCAGTGAAAGTTACAACCTTTTCTTTCATTCTTTATAAATAATCTGGATTTTATTGTTAATAAACAAAGTTGTGACTGCACCTTTTAATTAGACCAATTAGTTGTGGGATGGCATCTTTTTGTTTCATTGAAATTACATGATTTTGGAAACTTTTTTCTTCATGTGGAAGGTGTTTCAGCTTTTTAGCTGGCTGTGGAAGGAGGGGTTTATCCATCTGAGCAAGAACTCATCCATCTGGAAAGACAGGGGGAGAGTAGATGGTGGTGGTGGTTCTGCCTGTGGCTCATTTGTGGCTAGTTGGTCCAAAAGACCAAAGGGAGTGGAGACTGCTTTGAAGCCTTTCCCTCCCACACACAACCCTTTCCTTAGTCTTTTGTGCTCAGGACAAACCATAGTCAAGGAATTTCTTTATTCCAAGCAGAAAGTCTGTGTTTTACATGAAGACTGCAAATGAAATGCTTGGTTACATCCTTGCATGGCTTTGTAGCTTTGAGCTGCTGCAATGCAGTTAACAATGGGAGCTGACCGGCTTATTCCCACATTTCTAGCTGAAGATCTGCAAAAAATAATAGTCAATGGAAAATGTGGGAAAGGAATTTGCAGGTGGCTTCGCACTGTTTCACACATCCCTGAATCAGAGATAATGAGGAAACAGGCAGTAGAAACAAAAAACTTGAGCAAGGTTGAGATAAAGTAAATTTGCTACAGCGTTGGCTAAGATGAACTTTGGGCAGTGGCCAATTGCTGTCTGGCTCCAGGCACGTGTCTGTGGGTCTCTAACTTATTGTGTGATAGATTCAGTGGGTCTCTAACTTATTGTGTGATAGATTCAGGCACGTGGACAGCACGTGGGGCTATGGGGAAAGTATATGAAGTAGTGAAAAAGCGCATTAAACATCTCCTGTTCAAGAGCCATCAGGAGTCTGTGTCTTGCATCCCTTCAGAAAAGGATGACTGCTTTTCCATAATCTGTTTTTAATAAGATATTTTAAGTAAATTATTAAAACTTTTTTTTCCCTCTGAATTCTAATTTGATGATGACCGCATGGTAATTTGACAACTTCAAGTGCTGAATGCTGTGTGAGCTGACAGAGCCACAGCTCCTATCTAGCCAGCTACCTGAACACTAAAGCATTTCTGTCCCTGTACTCTGGAACTCTGGACGAGAATATCAAATATAGCACTATTTAGATTTTCAGAAAGAATTACACATAAAGTTAAATCATTTAAAAATAATAAATAATAAATAAAAAAAAAAAAAGTGAATGGAGAGTTTGGGGATCTTTACAGTCATCTGTTTTGACAAATTCAGTTTTACAGCTTTGTCTCCTGACTTCAAGATGGACAAATTTTGGAAATATGCATTTTGTAGGTTTTGTAATAGAATTCAGGAGTCCGCCAAAGATGAACAATGCTCAAGAATCTCAGTGTGACAAAAGTTTAAGGCCTCTAATATTTACCTTCTTTATCACCTCTTTCCAGATCAGGTCAATGAGAGTCCCTTCTGATTAAAATTTAGCTTTTTATCATGAAGAGCTGTGATATAAAATGCTTGGAGAGATAGGGAAAAACTAAAAAACAGGTATTTAAAACATCTGCATTACATATGGAAAGATAGTTATGCTGGATATATTTATACAGGTTTCTAGTCTGGCAGGCCATAAGGTAAGTTGTTCTTTCATCAAACTAACAAGTAGTGTTTGTTAATCAGTCTCTGAGTCTGTCTTAACCTTTCAGCAAACCGCTGCTGGAATCGTCTTCTCAGAGAAGCATTTTCCAGAATCACTAAGCATTTTCCAGAATGCTTAGTAATTGCTTTTTCATTTGTACCATTGTTTAGTCCTGCAGCAGAGTCTGGTTGCACTGCTGAGACACTTGCTTACAAAAACAGCAACTAGACAGATATTTGAGCACCTTGAGGGAGCTGTGGAGTCCCTGGTGGGTGCAGGTAAACT